>NC_058369.1:78280735-78581430 GCF_018350175.1 Felis catus
TGAAGGGATGGAAATACATTTACCATGCAAATGAAAGTAAACAACAACAAAACCCCAGAGCCAGGGTAGCAATACCTATATCAAACAATATAGACTTTAAAGTCTTCAATAAAGCATTAGCAAACCCCACTCAACAACACACTAAAATGATCAAGTGGGATTTATTCCAGGGAATCAAGGATGGTTCAATATTCTCAAATCAATCAACGTGATATGCCACATCAACAAAACAAAGGTAAAAATCATATGAGTATCTCAATACATGCAGAAAAAGCATCTGAAAAAATTTAACATCTATTCATGATAAAAATACTCAACAAAGTAGGCTTAGAGGGGACACACCTCAACATAACAAAAATACTATTTTGTAAAACTTTCTTTTTATGTTAAAAAGCTCACACCTAACATCTTAATGTAAAAAACTGAGAGCTTTCCCTCTAAGATCAAGAACAAGATAAGGATATCTACTCTTGCCACTTTTATTTAATGTAGCACTAGAAGTCCTAGCCATATCAATCATATAAGAAAAAGAAATTAAAGTCATCTATATTGGTAAAGAAGCTAAACTGTCACTATTTGCAGAGGGCATACGAATATACATAGAAAACCCTAAAACTTACCCCCAAAACTACTAGAAGTAATAAATGAATTCAGTAAAGTTGCAGGATACAGAATTGATACCCAGAAATTGGTAGTGTTTCCATATAATAATAATGAAGTAATAGAAAGAGAAATTAAGAAAACAACACCATTCATAATTGCACCAAAAGAGTAAAATAGCTAGGAATAAACTTATCCAAAGAGGTGAAAGACCTGTACTATGAAAACCATAAAAACAATGATGAAATTGAAGATCACACAAACAAATGGAAAGATATTCCATGCTCATGGATTGAAAGAATTAATATTGTTAAAATGTCCATATTACCCATAACAATATACGGTTTCAATGCAATCCCTATCAAAATACCAAAAGTATTTTTCACAGAACTGGAACAAATAATGCTAAAATTTGTATGGGACCACAAAAGACCCTGAATAGCCAAAATAATCTTGAAAGACAAAAACATAGCTGGAGGTATCAAAATCCCAGATTTCAAGATGTACTACAAAGCTGTAAGTAATCAAAATAGTATGGTAGTGGCACAAAAATAGACACATAGATCAATGAAACAGAATAGAGAGCCCAGAAATAAACCCATGATTATGTGGTAAGTTAATCTATAACAAAGGAGGCAAGAATATACAATGGGAAAAAGACAGTCTCTTTAACAAATGGTATTGGGAAACCTGGACAGCTACATGCAAAAGAATGAAACTGGCCCACTTTATAACACCACACACAAAAATAAACTCAAAATGGATTAAAGACCTAAATGTGAGACCTTAAATAATAAAAATCCTAGAAGGGTAAACAACAGTAGTTTCTCTCACGTCAGTTACAGCAACATTTTCTAGATATGTCTTCTAAGGTAAGGGTTACAAAAGCAAAAAAAAAAAAAGAAAGAAAAAAAAAGAACTATTAAGATTACAGCAAAATAGAGCAGGTCACAAAGGCCACCCTCAGGTAAAGTAATGAGACTTCACTTCTTGATGGGGAAATGGCAGGATCACATTGCAGAAGAGCACATTTGATGGGAGATACTGTGGTAGCTGTCTTTGGAAAATACAATCTGCTACACTCAGTTCATCTATTCCTGTTCATCTGCCAACACAGCTCACCTGGATCAGGAATGCTTCTGGGCTCCAGCTTGTTTAGTTACTTTCTTCATTTACTTGTGAACACAGAACAAATCACAATTACTAAAATGCATAGAGGAAGTCAGAGGGTATTAGTGTCACAAATAAATCACGTTTATTTCACAAAGCAGAAAAAAAAAGATTACAGCAAAATGAAAAGGGTTTGTACAGCAAAGGAGACCATTAACGAAATAAAAAGACAACCTAACGAATGAGAGAAAATATTTGCAAATGATATATCCAGTAAAAGATTAATATCTAAAATATATAAAGACTTTATACAACCAAATACCAAAAAACCAAACAATCCAATTAAAAAATGGGCAGAGGACCTTCTTTCCAAAGAAGACATACAGATGGCAAATAGCTACATGAAGAGATGCTCAGCATTACTAATCATCAAAGAAATCCAAATCAAAAACACAATGACATATCACCTGTCAGTATGGCTAAAACCAAAAATACAACAAATAACAAGTGTTGGCAAAGATGCAGAGAAAAAGGAGCTCTTGTACACTGTTGATGGGAATGTAAATTGGTCCAGCCACTGTGGAAAACACTGTGGAAGTTTCTCAAAAATTTTAAAATAGGAATACCATATGATCCAATAATTCTACTACTGGGTATATGCCCAAACAAAAACACTAATTTGAAAAGATATGCACCCCTCTGTGTACTTCAGCATTATTTACAATAGTGAAGATGTGAAAGCTACCTAAGTGTCCACTAATAGATGACTGGATAAAGGTGTGGTATAAGTGTATGGTGGAATATTATAGTCTTGCCAAAAATGATGAGATCTTGCCGTTTGTGACAATATGAATGGACCTAGAGGGTATTATGCTATGTGTAGTAAGTCAGACTGAGAAAGACAAATATCATGTGACTTCACTCATCTGTGGAATTAAAAAAAAAAAAAGAATAAAGAAACAAAAAGCAGAATCAAACCTGTAAATAGAGAACAACCTGATGGTTGCCAAAGGGGAGGGAGAATGAGGAATGAGCAACATGGGTAAAGGGAGATACAGACTTCCAGTCTGGGAATGAATAAGTCATGGGAATAAAAGGCACATTATAATGATATTGTAATAATGTTGTATGGTGATTGACAGTAGGTACATTTGTGGTGGGCATAGTATACTGTAGAAACTTGTTGAATCATTATGTTGTACACTGAAACTAGTATAACGTTGTATTTCAACTGCATTCAAATAAAAAAATGAAAAACAAAAAGTAAGAAAATCCAAATCTGGTCCTTTGGCCAGAAAGCGAGGATTTCTTTTGGTGTTTTATTCAGCCTGCTGTTGCACATTTCTGCTACACTCAGTTTCCCCTGGGGGGGGGGGGGGGGGGGGGGAAGAGGCAAAAAAAAAAAAATAGCTAAATAAATAAATAAATAAATAGGATTCCCTCATCCTCTGTGCTGTAGGACTGCTTTTCTTGGTATCTCTGGTCAGAAAAATGGGGTTTTTCTCTTAGGGTTTTGGTGCCCATTTCACTAGGTTGTAGCTCTTGAGGCAACATATTCTTGAGGCAAGGCAAAGAGAAGAAAAGAGAGAAAAAAAAACCCCAGGAGATTTCCTCTACATTTTCTGGCTAATATGAGACTCTGGCCAGGAAGATAGGTTTTCTCTACATATTGTTGCCTTTACCCACTTCAGAGTTTCACATTAGAGCTGCCCTCAGGTCAATCACTGGAGACAAAAGAGGGAAAACACAAATTTGTCATATAAGTCTGGATTAGTTAGGGGTGTCCAGAGAAATTGGGCCAATAGGAGACTATAAGTATATGATTTAATATGAGGAATTCACTCACACAATTATGAAGGCTGGGAAGTCCCATAATGTGCTGTCTGTAAACTGGAGAGCCAGAAAAGCCAGTGGTATGATTCAATCTAAGTTCAAAGGTCTGAGAACAGGGGAGAAAATGGCATAAATCCAAGGAAGCAGGAGAAGACTGATGTCCCAGCTTATGCAGTGAGGAAGGAACTGGTGGGGACTAGGGGTGGGGCATGGATTCCTCCTTTTTCTGCCTTGTGTTCTATTCAGGACCTCAGTAGATTGAATGCTGCCCACACACACTGGGAAGGGCAGTCTGCTTTACTGAGTTCACCAGGTCAAATGCTAAACTCATCCAGAAACACTCTACAGATACCCCCAGGAATAATGTTTAGTCTGGGCACCCCATGGCCTGCTCAAGTAGAAATGTAATAATAACCATTACAGGGTCATTCTTCAAGTTTTGATTCCCTTCCCCTATTCACCTCCTATTGTTAACTTTTAAAAAATTTTTAAATGTTTATTTATTTCTGAGACAGAGACAGAGACAGAGTGTGAGTGGGGGAGGGGCAGAGAGAGAGGGAGACACAGAATCTGAAGCAGGCTCCAGGATCTGAGCTGTCAGCACAGAGCCCGACGTGGGGCCCGAAGTCACAAACCATGAGATCATGACCTGAGCTGAGGTCGGTCGCTCAATGGACTGAGCCACTCAGGCGCCCCTCCTATTGTTAACTTTTAAGTTCTAACGTAGTTGCTTTTTATATTCTGAGCAGTATATAATTGCAGTCAATGCAGGCAATGCACTGAAGTGGAAGTAAACCTAAGAACCGTGAGACTTAAGTGTTAGATGGATCATCAGTGAAGATGTTGAAATTATCTAGGTGATGACAGGAATCTGGGCAGAGAATGCCCAGGAGTAAGGTGTTAACATTTTTAATGAGTACATGTGTGTGGCTTGGGTAGCAGGAGATGACAGGGATGAAGATAGGCAGATGGAGCATGAAGACTGTCAGCTGGTGCATGAGTCTTCCAGGAGTTTTTCAAAGTGATTCAAAGTGGTGGAGCCACAGTCTAGATGTGGCAGCAAAACCCTATGTGAAGGCCCACCTTGCCTTCTAAGAAGTAGGAGATGGGTAGTCTATGCAAGGGTGACCAACTTTTGCCTTGAGAAAAATTTGAGGGAAGTTGTGTTGTGTAGGGACTGGTGTTTCAGTTAATATGAAAATGTTCTGGGTAAGGGAAGGGAAGAAGATCTTAGCTAGGGCACCAACATGCTACATATTACCTTACACTTGTAGCCCTTAACTCACCAAATCCTTAACACACTAATGGGAAGGCAGTGTAACATGGGTGACAGCATGCATGTTGGCATAGGAGCAGAGTTCATGCCCATCCCAGTCACACCACTTGTGTGTGATCTTGGACAAGTTACTTAACATCTCTGAAACTTAGTTGCCTCATCTGTGAAATAGAGGTAATAACAAAGGGTCATGAGGATTAATGATAGTATGTACAAAGTGCTTAATCCAGAACCTGAAAACACAGAACAAGTGCTCCACAGATGACAGCTATCATTATCCCCATTTTAACAGCTAAGAGAGGCTAATATTCTGTCTGGGGTCAGATACCTAGGCGTGAATCTCAGGTCTTCTGACATTGATTCTTTAATTTGGAGGGAACCCAGGCCAGGATGGCTGGATGAGTAGAAGGAGGTGGACCAGTAAGCCAGTCCTCTAACCACCTCTTATTTGACAGTGCAATTGCAGATTCCTCTCCTTCCAGAAAAAAAAAAAAAAAAAGAATGCAAATCCCTCTAGAAGAGGTAATACACAGAACCTTACATGTAATATTAAGTTTCAGGCTCTGTAAAACTTGACATGCATCATCTCATTTAATCTCACAATGACCCTTCATGTGGGAGTCCTTATTCCAGTTTCCAGTTGAGGAAATTGAGACCTAGGAAAGTAAAATGACTTCCTCAAGTACCCATAGCTCATTAGTGACTGTGTTGGGCCATAACCCTATACTCCTTCACATCCAGTGTGTTTTCTTCTGTGCTATGTGTTGCTCTCTCCCAAGGCGAACACTGCTAAATAATCATTTGAACAAAGCAGTGAAAAGATACATTTAAAACTTCTAGTTTTCACCCAGGCACTGTTCTCTGGGTGACTTTAGTGTTTTTCTCTCTGAGAAATAGAGGACAAATTCTCAAGCTCTGCCTTTGTTGCTGTGTTATGAAGACCAGTAAAAATTAGTAAATCTCACTGGCAGATTCAAGTTTCCAAGTTGAAGACAGTAGTTTGAATTCTCCTTCAGCCACATATTATGTGTGTTAAAGGTGAGAGCTGGGATTTCAAATGGCTTTGATAATCTCCATCAATGCCTTTTTTAAGATTTGACTGCTTATTCTCATTCTTTTCCTTTTTTTCTAACTATACTTCCCATCTGCCAGCTCGTCCCTTCTAGTTTCTCCCCATGTCTAGCAATTGTCATTCTCCATATGTCCACATTAAATCTACCATCTAAGAAGAAGAAAAAAAGTAAAAAACAAAACCAGAGAAGTAAGACTCAATATTAAAATGTAATTTGGAGTTAACACTTCTACTTCCAGCCAAATATAATAACAGGGACTGGATTTATACTCCTTCTGGAAACAGCTAAAAGAGTATACAAAATATATGAAAAAGCTGTTCTCAAGACATCAGATATCAGGCAATGAAGTACAGTGATCCCTGATGTTGGGGAATAAACAAAGTGATCCCTAGTGTCCTAGCTTACTGGCTGGGTAGAGTTTTGAGGCTCTGGTATAGAAAGGAGGAAACTGGCAAAGCCCAGCAGTTTCCCTGAATTGTGGACGAGGAGTCACTAGTTCAGGAAGGCTGCTAGATTTCACAGGGCAGAATATCAAAGAGAAGAAAGTTGCTCACAGAGAGAACTCCAGAGATCAACAGTGTCTGCCTTGAGTATTAAATTGAGCATTGATCAATTCTTGTGTATGAGGAAACTATCTGAGGCCAGGGGAAGAAAAACTCAAAAGGATTAGAAGGAACAATACCCACTGTCATACAGGGTCACTAATAATGCCTGTTCCTGATAGCCAGTGTGGAAGACCTCATAATTTACATTCCATTTGGAAAATACTTGAGTCTTGTGTCAGTACTGGGGAAAAATTATCCCTCAACTAAGTGCTGCCCTTGCCTTGCCTAAAATATCTTAAAAGAAAGACCTGAAAGGATCAAACAATTTCTAAGTAAGTAAACTATGTCCCAAAACAAAAACCAAGCATATTTACAGGAATCTAAAAATATCCAGCATTCAACAGGGGAAAATTCACAATGTTTGGCAACCAATAAAAAATGATCAGGCATGCAAAGAAGCAGGAAAATAAAATCCATAATGAAGGGGGAAATCAATTAATTGAAACTGACCCAGAAATTACACAAATGATACAATTAATAGATAAGAACATTCAAATAGTTATTATAACTATACTCCATATATCCAAGAAATTAGAGGACAGAATGAACATGTTAAATAGAGACATGCTACTAATAAATAAGAGCTAAATCAAACTTCTAATGATGAAAACAATGACTAAAATGAGAAATCTGGTCTATGATTACTGAATGGGATTAATGGCATATAGACAGTGCAGAAGAAAAGATTAGTGAACCTAAAGACATAGCAATGGAAACCATCTAAAATGAAACACATGGAAAAAATAAGACCTCAGATGGTCTAATATACATGTAATTGGATCTCCAAAGAGAATGGGCAAGAAAACTAACTGAATAAAGAAAACTAACTGAATAAATAATGGACAAAAAATTTCAAAGTTGATGAAAACTATAAACACATAGATCCACTAAGGTCAATGAACCTGAAGGACAGGAAACATGAGAAAAACTCCATTAAGGCACATCATAATCAAATTGCTTCAATCCAGAGATACAGAGGAAAAAGATAAAAATGAAAGCAAATGTCTCATCAGAACCAATGTAATTTAGAATACAGTAGGACAACATTTTTAAAGTACCTAAAGGATAAAATTGTTATGATCTTAGATTAGGCAAACATTTTTTAGCTACCCCACCAGCAGTATGATTCATTACAAGAAAAAAATATGATTGAGCTTTATCAAACTGAGTTCTTTTCAAAGAACTAACATTTGAAATGACAAGACAGAGACTGGGAGAAACTACCTACAAATCATATATGTGACACAGGACTTATATCTAGAACATTTGGACAATTCTCAAGACTCAGTATTATGAAGCTAAATAATCCAAAAAACAATGAGCAAAAGATTTGAAAAGACACATTACCAAAAAAGATATATGTATGGCAGATAAATATATGGAAAGGTGTTTAGCATCATAAGGGGAAATGCAAATAAAAGCTACAATGAGATAACATTTCATACCCACTAGAATGTCTAAAGTCAAAAGACTGGGCTGCCAAGTGTTAGCTAGGATATGGAATAACTGGAACTCTCATATACTGCTGATGGGAATGTAAAAGTGAGAAAACTACTCTGGAAGACAGTTTGATAGTGTCTTAAAAAGTTGAACATGCAACCTAGCATATGACTCAGCCAAATCTACTCTCAAGTATTTTCCCTAAAGAGATCACAGTATATGTCCATACAAAAAATTTTACATGAATGTTTATAGATGCTTTGTTTACAGTAGGTTAAGGAACACCTGGTTGGCTCAGTTCATTGAGCATCTGACTTTTCATTTCTGCTTAGGTCATTATCCCAGGGTTGTGGGATTGAGCCTCACATTGGGCTCCACACTAAGCATGGAGCCTGCTTAAGATTCTTTTTTCTCTTTCCCTCTGCCCTCTCTCACTCATTCTCTCTCTCTTTCTCTCTCTCAAGTGAAAAGAAATAAATAGGCCAAACATGGAAAAAACTCAAATGTCCACTGACATGTTAATGGATAAACAAAGTAGTAATGGACTATTGACACACACAATTGTATGGATAAAATTCAAAATGCTAAGTGAAAGAAGCCAACTCCCCCACCCCTAGAAAATGCAAGATAATGTATAGTGACAGAAAACAACCAGGGATTGCCTAGGAATGGGAATTGGGGAGGCGTGGGGGGGGGGATACCTAAGGGATACAAGGACATTTTTAGAGGTGACAGATATATAACTTGATGTGATATATACATGGGTGCATATGTACATCAAAACTTACCAAATTATATAGTTTATTATTATTATTATTATTATTAATTTATTTATTAGATTTTTTTAGAGGGAGCATTCATAAGTGGGGAAGAGGGGCAGAGGGAGAGAGAGGGAATCTTAAGCAGACTCCACGCTTAGAATGGAGCCCAAAACAGGGCTTGATCCCACCACTCTGAGATCATGACCTGAACCAAAATTAAGAGTCTGATGCTCAACCGACTGAGCCACCCAGGTGCCCCACAAATTATGTATGTTAAATATGTACAGTTTATTGTATATCAGTTATGCCTTAATTAAGCTGTTTATAAAGAAAACATGATTAGATATTGTGCCTTTTGACCTCCAGGACTGCTATTTCAAGCCTGGTCCACCAGCATCCACTGATTCCTAGAATCCCCAGTATCTCTCAATAACTCACCTCACTTCTTAAAAATAAATGTTACTGGGGAAAAAGGGAAATACCCTGGCAGTTATCACGTGTAGCAATTATAAATGTGTCACAACTCTTAGAACTATGGTCCATAGATGATATGGGTGACAGAGCATATGTTTGCTTTAGGTAACTTGGAGCTGGCTGAATCCCAGTACTCCATTTACCTTGTCCATTTGTTAATAACATGTCTACCAGATAGTTGTCCTCTGCCTCCCTCTACTATGTAAGATGGGATTTGGTCTGTCTTTATCATTTCTGTGTTTATAGTAGAGCTCTAAATATCATATAATATATACTCATTAAATTTGTATTAAATGAATGAATTTTATTGCTTCTGTATAGAGCATATATCCAGATTTTTGACAATCCATATGGTAAGAGTCCCCAGACCATCACAGTTTCAGTGGTTTCAAGGTTTTCTAGTTTTTATGCAATGTTGAGATTTTGTTACAACCACCACAAGCCACTACAACCTCACTTCCTGGATCATATAATGTCCCTGTCTCCTCATTCACAATCTTTTGCAACTGAACGAAGATGACTCCATAATATGATCTTTGTTGAAGAAGGCCAAATTCTTCATTTTTTCTCAGTCAGAGAGAATTAAATCTGACTGTGTGAAACTCTGCCAGTGATGTGGCAATAGACATGAAGAGGATCAATTCAAGTTGATTCCCTGAGCGGATCCCTATTATCTGCTTAGGGCATAAGTACACTTAAATAGAAATTCTGCACTCAGAAATATGTCTACTGTTTATCCAAGGAACAAAAGCCAAGCATTTAAATAAGTAAGTCATTTCCATGGAGAACAGCATAATTAGGGAGACCAAGCGGTGCAAAGTGGGTGAATTCTTCTTTAGGACCTTAACTATTGCAGAGACACAGTTCACTCTAGTGGGGTGTGTAACAGAAACATGAAACCCAAGAGCTGCTGTTGTTGAGTAATAATGTTCTCCAAACTGTGCCTTATGCATTGACATAATAATGCAAGGGAGTTAAGCACTTATTATAAGTGGCACAGAAGTGGACAATTTCTACATGCTTCAACACCTCTTTATAATAATTCATCATGTCTGCACTTTGCGCATGAACACTCCCTTGGTAATTTGCTCCCTGAAAAATAAGTCCCCTGTATTAGAGTGAATTTGGCCTTCCTGAATAGGGTGGGAGACAGCAAAAGGGCATCCCTTGGTATCTGTTGTTTCATTTTATTGGATAGTTGTGGACCTACCCCTGTAAAAGGATTCAGAATTTTCGTAGTATGTCTTGAGACTGAATTGAAAGCCCATTGTATTCAACTTAACAAATAGAGTGTTACATATCAGACATTGTGAAACATGTAACTGAAGGAATATTACTTCCCAAAGATTGACCCTCAAGATCAGTCTGCCTTCCTAATGAAGGAAACCTTCCTTGTTTTTTGGAAGGTCATGAAATTGGCTAGTGAATCAAGATCAGCATGGTTTAAAATGAAATAGAACCTTAAATAAAATATAAAAGTACATTACACTTAGTAAAGCTAAACAATATTTCATGAAATTTTGTTTCATTTATTTATATGTATGTGTATGTGTGTGCTTTTACTGGGTTGTGGTGAAATATGTGTTCCTTATAGTAGATTGGGGATAAAATGTTTGAAAGACACTGTCCTAATGCACCTTCCCAAGCTGCCTAATGCCTCTGCAGCTGGGGTTCTGGATAGGGCTTAGGTTCATCCAGTTCATGTACTTGCATGAAATTTGGAAGATATGGTGGTTAATTTTGTGTGTCAACTTTACTGGGCCACAGAGTTCCAGATGTTTGCTTAAACATTATTCTGGGTCTTCTGTGATGGTATTTTAGATGGGATTAATATTTGAATCTGTACAATTGAGTAAATCAGATTACTTTCCCTAATGTAGTGGGCCTTACCCAATCAATTGAAGTCCTGAATAGAATAAGGATGACTCTCTCATTGATTATAGGGAATTCCTATTGCCTGCCTGACTGCCTTTAAACTGGGACATTGGTCTCTTCCTCAGACTCAGACTGAAACATCAACTCTTCCTGAGATTCAAGTCTGCCTGCCTTTGGACCAGAAATATACAATCAGCTCTCCTGGGTCTCCAGCTTGCCTGCTAACCCTGCAGATCTTGGGACTTGTCAGTGTCTACACTCATGTGAGCCAGTTTCCTATAATAAATCTCTTTCTATATATATACATCTTATTGCTTCTGTTTCTCTGGAGAATATTGACTAATTCAGAAGGTGAAAGACATATCTATTGGTTCTACAGCTTTTTATTTTTTTACTTTTTGGCAAACACAATGTGGTAGGCAGAATTCTAAAAAATAGCCCCCAAGGTTCCATACCTTAATCGTGGGAACCCATGAATATGAAGAGATATGATTTCTTTAGTCATGTTGTATTATATAGAGAGATTGTCTGGGTGGGCCTAATCTCATCATGTAAACCCATGTAAAGGCAGAGAGTTTTCTCTGGCTGGAGGCAGTAACAGAAGCCAGAAGAGTTAGTGTGAGGGAGATTCCACAGAAGGGTCTTGCCCCAGCTGTGATGCTATGGGAGGGTCTGTAAGAAGGCCTGTGGAAGGAACTGTGAATGGCCTTCTTACATTTTAAAGTGACCTCTGGTCCACAGTCAGAAAATAAAGACCTCAGTCCTGTAACTGCAAGGAACTGAATTCTGCCAAACCCAAAAGAGCTTAGAAGTAGATTTCTCCCTGGAGCCTCCAGATAAGAACCCAACCTACTGACACCTTGACTCCTACATAGAGATACCCTAAGCAGAGAACCCAGGTGAGTCTGCTTGGACTTTGGACCTACAGAATTAGGATAATAAATGAGTGTTGTTTTAAGAATTTGTAGTAATCTGTTACACGGCAATTAAAAATTAATGCACTTAGTCATGGAGATGTGTTTTCCTGTGGTAGCATTAACAGAGATTTAGGGGCCAGTCACTGGTATCAGGGGACAGGGTATAGGACATTTGCTTTGGCTGGTGCAGGCCTAGCAGTTGTAGTGGCTCTGGAGCCAACAGTTCCACTGGTGGCCTCCTTGTTTCTAGCTTTCTCATTGCAGAAGAGGCTAGGGTTATTCTGGCAAGACAATTCTGCAGTGTCGTCCTTGGATTCGGAAAATGCAGTCTATACCCCACTAAACCAACCCTTCTCATGGTGTTTTGAACACCCAATTCCTCATATTAAATCACTGCTTAGATAGAAGATAATTTCTGTTATATTCTACTGAACCTTGACTATTTTATTCCACATATTTCCTACTTGTTAAGTACAGTGATATCTGTCAGCTTATTTAAAACTCTGAAACAAAACAAAACACAAAACTCTCCTTACCTCTTGAAAATACCTCTTGTTTTGTTTTTGATGACATTTCACTCTCCTGGTTTCTCTTATATATTCCCTCTACTAATTTTTGTTCTGTTTTTCTGCCTCATTTTCATTCATCAAACATGTATTGAGCATGTACTAGGTTGTAGACACTGTATGCAAAGAGCAGAGGCCTTATCTAGAATTAATCATGGACCTTGTCCTCTAGGGATTTGCCACTATGTAAACAAATTAACTATAGTGAGTTTATAACATCTGTAATAGAGGTGGATGAATGTACTCTGGAAGTCCAAAGAAGAAAACACATGATTCTCTGGGGCAGCCAGGGAGGATTTACAAAAATGAGACTCACTTGAGGTGAATCTTTTAGAGTAGACAGATTTCAAATAGACAGAGTAAGGAAGGGCATTCCAGGCAGAAGAAACAAGGCAAAGGCATGGAAGTTTGAAAAGATGACACATTAAAGGAGTAGCAAAAAGTTTCCTGTGGCTGGATTTCTGGGGAGAATGGGCAATTGGTAGAGAGTCAGGACTGGTATAGAAGGTGACATATGAATTGGATCCTAGAAACAGTTTACAGGAGATAGTTATTGTACTAGAATTCTGAACCTTTGATGACTACCCATTATATTCAAATAAATCTGAAGCCACTTCCTGGCTTGGTTAAAAGGTTGTTCATCATCTGACTAACTCTCTAGGGTTATTCTTATCCTATTTTCCTCTTTTCTATAATTCATTCACTCATTTACTCATTCATTTATTTAGTCAGAGAGGATATGGGTGGGGATGCATATCATGAAGGATATAAAGGTCATTATAAGGACTTTGGCTTTTATTTTAGATGAGATGGAAAGTCAGTTGAGTTGTCAGATCAAATTTACATTTTATTTATTTATTTATTTATTTGAGAGAGAGAGAGTGAAAGCAGGGGCAGGGGAAGAGGGAGAAAGAGAGAGAGAGAGAAACAGAGAGAGAATCTCAAACAGGCTCCACGCCTAGCACAGAGCCAATGCAGGGCTTGATGCCATGACCCTAAGATCATGACCTGAGCCCAAATCAAGAGTCAGATAGATGGTTAACCAACTGAGCCATCCAGGTGGCCCTAATTTACATTTTAAACAAATCACTCTGGCTACTGGGCAGTAGGATGGAGTGGGAGGCAAGTGTACAAGCAGTAAAACAAATAAGGAGGTTATTATAGTAATCCAGAAGTAACTGTAGCTTGAATCAGGGTGGAAGAAGTGGACAAAGAGGGATTATGATCATGTATATATTATAAAGGTAGATATAATAGAATTGCTTGTGGATTGAATGTAGGGTATGAGAAAAACAAGATATCAAAGATGACACCAAGATTTTTTGGCCTGGACCACAGGATGGAGGTAGTTTTAATTTGTGTGTTAGAGATCATGGATTTTAGAGGAAATATAAGGAGTTGCTTTTTTAACATGGTGACTTTGAGATGCTTATCAGACATCCAAGCTGCATTTTGAGCATGCAGTTAGATATAGGCATCTGGAGTTAGAACTGAGAAGTGTAGGCAGGACTCATGGCTGGATTACTTAGTATTGAAGCTAGGAGATTGCATGAAATCACCTTGGAAGAGAGAGAAGATGTGCAAGGACTGAGCTCTGGGTTTAGAATTAGAGAACTCTTAAAGTTCTGAAAGTTGTGAAGAAACCAACAAAGGAAACTAGAGGGAGTGGCCACTGAAGGAGGAGAGACAGGAGGAGGACCTCAAGTCCAGGAAGCCTAGTGAAGAATGTGTTTTGAGGGAGGGATCAAATGGGTCAAGTGCTGATGGCAGTCAAATAGGAAGAAGTCAAATAAATGATCACCAGGGGCACCTTGGTGATTCAGTCGTTTAAGTTTCTGACTCTTGGTTTCAGCTCAGGTCATGATCTCATGGTTTGTGGGTTCAAGTCCTGTGTCAGGCTTCATGCTGACAGTGTGGAGCCTGCTTGGGATTCTCTCTCTTTCCCTCTCTCTCTGCCCCTCCCCTGCTCACTCTCTCTCTCTCTTTAAAAATAAATAAATAAACTTCAAGAATTATAAAAAGTAATCACTGGATTTTGTGAAGTGGCGTTCATTGACATGTGACAAGAGCCATTTCAGTAGCACTGGGGAAAAGCCTAATTGGAGTGGGTTCAACAGAGAATTGGAGAAGGACTGTAGAGAGTGGATAAGGCAATTCTTTCACGGAGTTTTGTAACAAAGTGAGGGAGAAAAATGAGGCAGTAGTGGGAAGGGAAGGAAGCAGGGTCAAGAGAGGACTTTCTTTTTTCTTTTTAAAATTCAAGAAATAAGTGTTCTGTATTTTCCATATTGCTGATGGAAATGATGATGTGGGAGAGTGGGGGAGAATTGCTTATAACAATGTTCTTGAGAGAGCAAGAGTGCCTTGAGTCTAGTGTCCAAAACATAATTGACTCGGAGAGGGATGAACAGATCCTTCATATTAATGTTGGTGAAAGCAGAGCACACGGGAATAGATGTAGATGGAATGATAGATGTGATAGGTGATTTTGCAAATTCTCTTCTCACTGATCTGATTTTCTCAGTGCAGTAATAGACAAAGTTATAAGACCAGAGTGAAGAAAGGATTGGGAACAGGTGGAAGTTTGCAGAGAAAGAAGTTGTAAAGTAGTAGTCTAGGGGTGAGTAGCCTTGTGAACTCACTTGAGGTCAGTGATCCTCAAGTAACTTTTGTGTGTTTTTCTCCAATTACATTGGGTGTTAATATGAATAGGAAGTTAGATTGAACTTCTTGCAGTTCCCCACTCCTTTACCTTTGCCCAGGTAAGGTTGTATCTGTCTGTGATGCCCTCTCTACCCTATTTACTCATCTTTCAACTTTTGACTCAACCATTACTTACTTAAGCCTACCAGGCAGAGTTAATTGCTCCCTTTCTTGGAACTGTTGTGGTACCACATGCAACCCTCTATTGTAATCGTTGCCATATTATAATAATTTGCTCCCCTGTCTCCCTAGTTAATTTGGCTACTCCTTGAGGGTGTCAATTTGGTCATTGCAATTCTTAGTATACAGTTGGCTTATGGTTAGCCTTTGTTAATTGCCTATCGAATTGAATTGAATTGAATTGAATTGAATTGAATTGAATTGAATCAAATTCCATGGAGAGAATGAGCGAAGGAGTTGGCGGGTAGGATAGGCAGGGTCTAGAAAAAGAAAGAGTGGTGACATTTAGAACCAGACTCAGCTGCTCTATAAGGAGGGGATCTCCTGCCATGAGGGTGGAAAAAGTAACTGCTAACTCGCCTGCAGTGGAGTGAATGGGCCCTAAACCCCAAATGAACTTATGTGAATTGTGTCAATAATTTTCACTTCTATAGAGTTTGCTTTGAAGATCAAAAGAGTTCATACATGCAGAAGGATTTTGTAAAAATGCACTACATAACATACTGTTTCTTACAACACTCTGTGCCAAAGTAATAGAAATGTGTTGAATTTATATATTTTGCTAGAGGATGGGCTGTATAACAAAGGAAGAGAAGGATGAGTTAAAAATAAAAAAGAATGATTATAGCTATAATCTTTTTGTTGGCCTTTCTACTCTTAAAAGTCTCTTTGGAAGATATCATCATAGTCTCTTTCAGTTACAGCATGTTCCACTGACTCTCATTGTCTCTGAGCCAAGAGCCCTAATGTGACCTACTTTGCTAAGCCAGGTGGTGTCATAGACAGACAAAACTGCCAGCTCATTCTGCAGGAAGCAGAGGGTAAGGAGCTTGCTGATCTGTGGCTGGTGTCACAATGCACAAGTTTGGGAATTGCCCGTACTCAGAAAAGGCCAACCTTCCACAACATTCTAAAACTCAAGAGAACTTTCTAACACAGTGGCAATGTTAATAGTTCCAAAGCAATAAAATGTCTGATTCTTGATGCTGACTAGAAGTAGTGTTATTTTAACACAGTTCTGACTCTTATTGTTTTCACTTCACTTTGCTTTACGTTTCAAGTTTCTTAAGGGCAGGGACCATGTTCTATACTTCATAGCCTTTGCCCACACATGCCTACCATGGTATTTTATGGGTAGTCAATTATCATCTGTTATTAATTGGGTTTTTCAGTAGATGTCAGGCAGCTTTCATGGTGACTACGTATTGGCAGAGCATAAAGAGGATGTCAAGAATGGAGTTTTTTCTACTATGAAGACCACATGTTGCTTACCTTAAAATCCTGGGAACATAGGATGTCCTGCACAAATGACTGTGAGTTTAGAACACTCATATTATACCCCTTCTTCCCAACAGTTTAAAATACCTTTATGACAGTTTATCTTCCTTTCACTCCCTAACTTAAAATAATTTACAGCATTGGCTTTGGTCTACCTGCTTACATGTGAAAAGAAGCAGCCTTAGAAAACACATAGCTGTTGCATTTTGAAGTATCCCTAGAAGGCTGCCTTACTTGCTGCCTTTGTCAGGTGGGTTGTATAACTCTGTTATTTCTGGGAAGATCTTCTAAGATGCAAGTATATTTCTTGGGCAGAGTGGCATGTTGGTCCATTATCACCTGGAGTGAAACTCAGCTTATGTGCACTAGAGTTGGTCCTATTGGTCACACGAAGGAATGAAAAACAGGCCAGATTAGTTTTGATGATCATAACATTCTGGGACATATAGTGATGCCCATGAAAAAACGAAATAAGAGCACCAGACTGGAGACTCAAATTAAGAGATGTCTCAGAAAGCAGAATCAAGATGCCAGAATGGAGAACAAAGATAAAGGCTGTCTAGGTTCTAGAGGTTGGAGAGTTTGCTCCAGCAGAGAGAAAATTCCTTCAGAGTTAAGGGAGAGGCTGGCCGGTGATGTACAGGCCCCTTGTTACCACCTCCAGTCCATGATCTTTCTACTCCCCTGAAATTCCTGCCTCCATCCTCCTTAGCCCATCTATTCAATCCCAGAGCATCACCCTTTTTTTATGGAACTCTCTGGAATTCCTTCCTACTCTTCTTTCTTCTCACCTTGCTCCTGCCTCTGTTGTGGACAATTTCAGAATCCTAGTATAACTGGTCCAGCAATGTAGCTTCAGTGTTCTTTAAATTTTCAGACTCGGAGCGCCTGGGTGGCGCAGTCGGCTAAGCGTCCGACTTCAGCCAGGTCACGATCTCGCGGTCCGTGAGTTCGAGCCCCGCGTCGGGCTCTGGGCTGATGGCTCGGAGCCTGGAGCCTGTTTCCGATTCTGTGTCTCCCTCTCTCTCTGCCCCTCCCCCGTTCATGCTCTGTCTCTCTCTGTCCCAAAAATAAATAAACGTCGAAAAAAAAAATTTAAATTTTCAGACTCCCCACAACCTTAACTGCCAGTTTCCTTCTGTAGCTAACTTCTGTTGTGGTGCTCTGGGCTCTATGATCACCCAGATGTCTCCTGCTGGAATCTCAAACTTAACATGTCTCCTGCTGGATCTCTCAAAAGAGCCTCCCCTGACCGGGTGTTCCGCTCCTTGACTTCACAACTTCTCTTCTTCAGCCTTGCGGTCCCTACTCCCTCCTTTTCGTTTCCTTGTATATTGTCCCTCGTGGCTCTATTTCCTTTCCTAATCCAGTGTATACCCCACAGTGTGTCACTTTGTGTTGGAGCCTCCTTGTCCTCTGCTGCATCTGCCTTGGTGGCCTTGAATCTTGGATGAGTCCCCTACTCTGTCAGCCCTTCCTCTGTTTCACTCAACCTAGTGAGCTGCTACAGGGAATCACAGTCACTAGGGTTACTCACTGTAATTTTATGGTTGCCAATGTCAGCTGACCCTTAGGGCTCCTTGCCAATCTTAAAGGGGTCTGGTCACTTCCCATTTCCACTCCTCACAGCAGCTATTCCAAACCTCCATAATTTCCCTCAACCTATCTTTTTTCACCTTTTCTTGGGAAATGATTCATATATCATAGACAGAACTTAGATTGTAGACATCTTCAAACTCTCACTCAGACCCCATAATTACAACCTTCAACACCCTCCAATACCTCAACCCCAGTCTGAGAGACAAAAACGTTCCTATTCCCACTGAGAGCCAACTGCATCCTAACAAGCACTGTGCTATATGCTGGGGATATTAGAGATGAAAATGTAGGTGCTACCCACAAAGAGCTTAAAATCATATAGGGGAGACAGATATTATGGTGTAATGATCAAAATATGCATGGAGGATTATAAGAGTGTGAGGGGAAAAGCCACCTAATTCAGCCTTCAGGGGAAGGAGATGAAGTGTCATGAGGGACTTTTCAGATGGGGTGGTGTTTTGAGCTAATCCTTAAAGGGTGAGTGGGTGTTAATTAGGCAAGGTTGGAGTGGGAAGGAGACAAAGGGTCATGGATTAGAGGGCAGGGAAGGTGACACTGTATATAGGGTATAAATAAAAATAGGAAGTTGAGTCATTCTGATTCTTGACTGTGTCCTAGACTTTGTTAAGTGGCCATCACACAAATAACCTCAAACTAACATGTTTTCCCCAAATTGCCTTCTCCATTTTTTATTCTTTATCCTAGTATAATTCCTTTCATTCCCTCACTAACATGATTCAACTAGTACCTCACTTCTGTTGATTCTATGGCTGTTGATTCAGCATTTCCTGTATGCCTCACCCTTCTCTATCTTTGCTTAGCATCAGTGCAGTAGTCTCATGACAGATCTCACATCTGTACTCCCCTTAGAGTGATCTTTCTAACATGCACAATTTATTACATCACTGCCTTCCAAGATGTGGTTCCCCCACACTCCAGCATGATAGAAAAGGCCTTTCCCATCCAGCCCCTGCCCCCACCTTTGCATCCTTATTGGTCCCGGGCCAATTGCTCATGCTGCTAGGCTCTCACATGATCAACTATCAGCGATTTCCTTAATATGCCCTATTGTTTTATACCTAGATGTCTTCCCCCTCCCCCGGGTACAAGAACGTTTTGATGCAGCATCTTAATCTGAACATATTTCATAATGCAGTCTAAAACAACAATCAGACATTTAACGTAATCTTTTTTTTTTCTTTCCTGAATAACGATTGTAATAGACGCTTTTTTTTTTAATTTTTCATTTTCTATTATTGAAGTATAGTTGACATCCAGTGTTATATTAGTTTCAGGTGTATAACAAAGTGATTTGATAATTCTATACATTATTTAGTGCTCACCATTATGAGTGTAATCGCCATTTGTCACATCATGTTATTATAATATCGACTATATTTCCTATGCTGTTCTTTTCATCTCTGTGAGTTATTTATTTTATGACAGGAAGTTTGTACCTCTTAGTCCCCTTCCCCTATTCTGTACCCACACGACCATTGTGTTTGTGCTTTCAGCACAGTATTCAGTGAAATGCATGAGACAGTTAACACTTTAATATAACATAGGCTTTGTGTTAGATGATGTTTCTTAACTGTCAGCTAATGCAAGTATTCTGAGCACGTTTAAGATGGGCTAGGCTAAGGTATGATGTTCAGTAGGTTAGGTGTATTAAATGCATTTTCAACTTAGAATATTTTCAACTTACAATGGTTTTATCTAGAGGGGACTCTATCCTAAATTGAGGAAGATCTGTTATGTTTTTGTACAAATGTTGGAAAATTTCTTAGAACTGCAATTGTGGTATCAGTAGGACAGAAAGAACCTCCTCCATATCCATTCCTTCACCCCCTTCCTTTCATGGTTATTACCAGTACTGAGCTGTGCCTATGGCTACTCAGAATTAAGACTACATTTCCCAGCTTCTCTTGCAGCCAAAGCAATGTGAGAGGAAATGTCATTTGGCAGCTTCTGAGAAACTTGAGAGACAGCTGATGCATGCCTTTTGTCCTTTATTCTTTGATGTGCTTTGCATACTGCCTTGGACCCTGAACTATAGGGCCACACCCTTTGGATGGCAAGTGAGCTGAGATTGTTTCAGCAAGAGCTGGAAGGAACTAGATTTCTGAGCACTTCATAGAATATAGCTGTCCTATCAGTCTTGAACTGCATACCTCCAGATTTCATTTACTCAGGAGAGAAATCCACTTTTACCTTGTTGAAATCATAGTTATTTTCTTTTCTGTGTTGTCCAGCCAAACTTAACCCTAATGAATGTATACAGATAAAAGGTATAAATATTTTGAATTTTTATGGATATTGTCCAGCTTGGCAAGCTGAGTTTGAACTTCAGCTACTCTGTTCATAACACATTTCTTAATCTTCTTCTGCCTCTGATTTCTCATACGAATCATAATAGAAAGTACTTCATTTGGTTGTTATGAGGAATAACTAAATTAAAATATCTAAAATAGACCAGTGTCTGCCTAACATAGCAAATACTCAATAAATATGTTATTATTATTACCATTATCATGTTTAATTGTCCTCCAAAGAAGATGTACCAGTTAGCCAATTACATTTCTGAAATGTCTTTTTCCTCTTCCCTTATTGATGCTGTGCATTACCAAAGATTTTTGTCCAACAGATGAATAGTAGTATTTCATTTTTATTTTAAATTGCTTCCTAAAATTGGGATTGTACATCTTTACATTTTTTAAAAAAGCCATTTATGCTTGTTTTCTGGTGAACTTCCTTTTTGTGTCCTCTGTTCATTCTATTGGATTTTTGTTTTGTTTTACAGCATATCTTTAAAAAAAAAAAGCAATACAAGGATTATGGAAATTAGCCTTTTGTCTTCTGTAGGTGGTGCACATATTTTCCCTAATTTTCATTTGTTTTTTTGACTTTACTTTTTCTACACAAAATGTAAAAAATTTCAATATAGTAAAAATGATCCTTCTCTATTATAACATCTGAGCTGAATGTCCAGCCCTAATTTAGAAAGATTTTTCTCACTCTGGATTATAAAAACAATTCTCCCATGTTTTCTCCTAGGACTTTATAGATTGACTTACATAAAAGTATTTTCTCCATCTGGAATATAACTTGGGTAGACAGTGAGGTAAGATTTGCAGTGATTCTGCAGATGACTGTGTTGGAGCATTGACAAAAATGAACCCTCTGACACTAAAATCCTACCTACATAAGTTGTAGTTTACTTTGATCCACATAATAGATACATCTTAAACAAAGCATGCCGGGAGCCATCCCACTTGCAGATATTGGGTAAGCTTGCCTCCTGGGCTTTTTCTTCCTCTTAGAGGGAAACACATAGGTCGTTTACAATGGCATTTTGTATTTCCAGGGTAAGGTCCTGCCAGGTCCAGCATAACTAATTTACCAGGTTGCAAGACTGCCTCTCACACATCACTTCCTGGTGGTGGGCACAGTACCTTTCTCTGCCACCAGGACCATCCTGCCACCTGTTCACAGGTTAGGTAATAATGCCAAGACGCTTTTATGCCGGGGCTAACAATGACCCATCTGTGGACATATGCAGTCAGATACTGCCTACCTTTTAAGGCCAAGGAGGGATTGAGCCCAGGACCTGCCCCTGGGCTCCATCGTTGTTTCTTTTTTCTCTGGGGTTTGTCAGTTGTTATCATCACGGTTGAGAACACAAGCTCTAGAGTAAAACTGTCTGATTATGTACTTCTGTCTTGAGCTATGGGGAAAAAAACAAGTTTTCTTACCTATTTTGTGCTTTGCTTTCTATTATGTCAAATGGACATTATCAATAGTGTGGAAATGAAATAAATAAATATGTAAAGTGCTTAAAAATTCCTTAGCAACAAATGCTTAGTAAATATTAAGGCCTTTCCCAATCCAGAATATAAAAATAACTTTCCTGTTTTCTCCTAGGATTTTACAGATTCGTTTTTATAAGAAAATGTATAACATCTGTAACAAATATTATAACATATAATAATATGACATAATAAAAATTAAAACATTTATAAGAAAAGTATTAAAACCTTATGAATAGAATTATTATTACTATTATTTGAACAATGCATTTGTTTTAAAATGTCACCTTTGTTATATACTAAATTTGCATATGCTTTGGAGTCTAGTTCTGGATTCTCTATGGTGATTCATTCATTGAGCTTAACCACATTTGCTTTATAACATGATTTATTATCTAGTAGAACTTGCCTAATTCATATGCTTCCCTTTCAGAAAATTTTTTCTGGCTGAGCTTGAATTTTGATATTTATACAAAAATCTTAGAACCAGCTGCTTTGATTTAAAAAATCAATATTTTATTGGGCCTGCAACAAATTAACATATTAATTTAGAGATAATTGACATTCTTACAATATTAACTTTTCCTATTCCAACACAAGGAATAGCTCTATATTTATATTTAAGCTCTTTTAAAAAAAAAATCTCAGAAGAGTTTTAAAGTTATCTGAAAGTCTTCTTTATATATTTCTTGCTTGTTTTTTATTAAGTTGCTTCCTTCCTTCCTTCCTTCCTTCCTTCCTTCCTTCCTTCCTTCCTTCCTTCCTTCCTTCCTCCGTCCCTCTTCCTGCTCCTTTTTCTTCTGTTATGGCAAATGGCACCAATTCTTTTATTGTATTTCTAATTATTTCTTGTTTGTATGGGAGAACTCTCAGTTGTCACTTTGTGAGCCTGGATCATGTATTGGATCAGGAAGACTCATGAAAATCTGATCTCCCTTCCTTCATTGCAGTTACGTATAATTGCCATTTGTTGGAGGGAGATAAACTGAGTCAAGAGACTGTCTGTCTTAGGAGAGAAACACCTGAGGTGACAGCAGTCTGAGAGAGCAATTGGAGAAGAAACAAATGTGACCCAAAAAGGAGCTCACCGAACAAAGTGATTGGAGTAACACCCAAAAAGCAGATTGATTAGGAATAGCACCAATAAGTAATTGTCAGGTATGATCAAAGCTGTACACAGGCAAATTTAAAGTGTTAAATGTTTTCCTTAAATACAAGGACTTTTTCTTAAAAAAAATAACCGAGACAAAAATCAGTAAAATAAAACTTGTTTGTGTGTGTGTAGACAGAAAATTCAAGCGCACAAAATTAGAAAAGTAAAACATGGTAACAGTATAGAGCTTTTTGTTATTTAAAAAAATCATATGTACCTATGCCAATAGAAAATGCATGCTTGGGAGAAAATGTAAATGACTACAACTGGTTTAAGAAAAAGTAGCAAGAGAATGAAAGCTACTCAAGTCATTTTTTAAAACTAGCATAACCCCATAACCCTGACACCAGAGCCAATGGGTAAGACTTGGGGACCAGCCACCCTGGCTGGGATCTTTTTAACTAACACTTAACTTAGTTCTTACTCATTGCAGGTGTGGTTCTGAGCATTTCACAAGTAATCCACGTAATTCTCCGAAGGGCCCTATGGGGGAGGGATTGCCATTATCCTCCTTTTACAGATCAGCAAATTGAAGAAGTTCAGAGGTTAAGGAACTTGTCTGCTCCTAAGGTCACACAGGTGGCATGTGATGACACTGAGAGGTGGCATGAAATAGTGTCTTCTAGTTCCAGCTTACCCAAGTTCACATCCCATCTTACCATATACTAGTTGTATGACCATAGGCACAATTTTAAATGCTTTTGTGCTTCAGTTCTCATATATGTTAGACTCAGAAATGAATATAATAATCATATAAAGAGTTTAGAACAATATCTGGAATGTAGCAAACACCCCTTAAACATAATGCTATTATTATTGCTATTATTACTAAAACAGGACACAGAATACATAAAAAAAAACATAATTCACATATACACACAAAATTTAATTTCCTGGTACCTAAAATATCAGAAAATCCAGTAATTTAATTAAGTACTCTAAAGTCTGGTTTTTCTTTTTTCATAAATTTAATTTAACTTATTTTTAAGTATTTTATTATTTTTTAAAAATGTTTTATGTATTTTTGAGAGAGCACAAGCAGGGGAGGGGCAGAGAGGGAGGAATAGAGGATCTGAAGCAGGCTCCATGCTGACAGAAGCGAGCCCCATGTGGGGCTTGAACCCACAAACTGCAAAATCATGACCTGAGCCAAAGTTGCATGCTTAACTGACTGAGCCACCAAGATGCCCCGATTTATTTTTTTAATTAATTTTTTTGTGTAAAGTGTTATATTAGTTTCAGGTGTACAATATATTGATTCAACGATTCCACACAACAGCCACTGCTCATGGCGACAAGTGCACTCCTTAATCCCCATCACCTGTTTCACTCACCGCCCCTACCCCTCTCCCCACCATCAGTTTATTCCCTATAATTAAGAGTCTTTTCTTGACTTGTCTTGCTTTTTTTCACATTTGCTTCTTAAATTCCACATATGAGTGAATTCATATGGCATTTGTCTTTCTCTGACTTATTTTGCTTAGCGTTATATATACACACACACAATATTTTCTTTATCCATTCATCAATTGATGGACACTTAGGCTGCTTCCATATCTTGGTATTGTAGATAATGCTGGTATAAACATCAGGATGCATGTATCCCTTTGAATTATAATTTTACTAACCCAGTAGTGTGATGGCTGGATCTTAAGGTATTGTATTTTTCACTTTTTGAGGAACCTCAGATGTTTTCCACAGTGGCTGTACCAGTTTGCATTCCTACCCACAGTGCAAGAGTGTTCCTTTTTTGCCATATCCTTGCCAACACCTGTTGTTTCTTGTGTTGTTGATTTTAGCCATTCTGACAGGTGTGAGGTGATATCTCATTGTACTTTTGACTTGCATTTTCTTGATGGTAAGTGATGATAAACATCTTTTCATGTGTCTTTTGGCCATCTGGATGTCTTCTTGAAGTGTCTGTTCATGTCTTATGCCCATTAAAAATTTTTTTTAAATGTTTATTTTTGAGAGACAGAGTGCAAGCGGGGGGAGGGGCAGAGAGATGGGGAGACACAGAATCCGAAGCAGGCTCCAGGTGCTGAGCTATCAACACAGAGCCCAATGTGGGGCTCGAACTCACGAACAATGATATTACGACCTGTGCCAAAGTTAGATGTGTAATGGAGTGAACCACCCAGGTGCCTCTCTTCTGCCCATTTTTTAATTGAATTATTCTGTTTTGCAGTGTTGAGTTTTCTAAGTTCTTTATATATTGGATACTAATCCTTTACTGGATATGTCATTTGCAGGTATCTTCTCCCATTCTGTAGATTGCTTTTTATTTTTGTTGATTATTTCCTTAGCTGAGCAGAAGCTTTTTATTTTGATGCAGCCCCAGTAGTTTATTTTTGCTTTTGTTTCCCTTGTCTCAGGAGACATACCTAGAAAAAGTTGCTTTGGCCAATGTCAAAAAAGTTACTGCCTGTGTTCTTTTCTAAAATTTTTATGGTTTCAAGTTTCATATTTAGATCTCTAATCGATTTTGAATTTATTTTTGTGTATTGTGTAAGAAAGTGGTCCAGTTTCATTATTTTGCATATTTCTGTCCAGTTTTCCCAACACCATTTGTTGAAGAGAATGCCTTTTTCCCATTGGATATTCTTTCCTGCTGTGTCAAATGTTAATTGGCCGGATAGTTGTGGGTTCATTTCTGGGTTTTCTATTCTGTTCCATTGATCTATGTGCCTACTGTGTGCCAGTACCATGCAGTTTTGATAACTATAGCTTTGTAGTATAACTTGACATCTAGAATTTGTGATGCCTCCAGTTTTTTTTTTTTTTTCAAGATTGCTTTGGTTCTTCAGGGTCTTTTGTGGTTCCATACAAATTTTAGGGTTGTTTGTTCTAGTTCTGGGAAAAATGCTGTTGGTATTTTGATTGGGGTTTCATTAAATATATAGATTGCTTTGGGTAGTATAGACATTTTAACATTATTTGTTCTTTCAATCCATGAGCATGGAATGTTTTTCCATTTCTTTGTGTTGTCTTCAGTTTCTTTCATCCGTGTTTTAGAGTTTTCAGAGTATAGGTCTTTCACCTCTTTGATTAAGTTTATCCCTAGATATCTTATTATTTTGGTGCAATTATAAATGGGATTGTTTTCTTAATTTATCTTTCTGCTGCTTCATTATTAGTGTATAGAAATGCCATAGATTTCTGTTCATTGATTGTATCCTGTGTTCTTTAGTTCTAACAGTTTCTTCATGGAATCTTTTGGGTTTTCTATATAGAGTATCATGTCATCTACAAATAGTGAAAATTTTACTTCTTATTTGTTGATCTGGATGCCTTTTATTTCTTTATGTTATCTAAATGCTGTGGCTAGGACTTCCTGTACTATGGTGAATAAAAGTGGTGAGAGTGGACATCCTTGTCTTGTTCCTGACCTTAGGGGAAAACCTCTCAGTTTTTCCCCATTAAGGATGACTTTAGTTGTGGGTTTTTCATAGATGCCCTTTATTATGTTGCAGTATTTTTCCTCTAAACCTAATTTGTTGAGAGTTTTTATCATGAATCAATGTTGTACTTTGTTCAGTGCTTTTTTTGCATCTATGGAAATGATCATGTGGTTCTTATCCTTTCACTTATTGATATGCTGTATCATGTTAATTGATCTGAATAATGAAGTACACTTGCAACCCAGGAATAAATCCCACTTGATCATTGTGAATACTTTTTTTAATGTATTGTTGGATTCAGTATGCTAGTATTTTGTTGAGTATTTTTGCATTGAAGTTCATTAGGGATATTGGCCTGTAGTTCTCTTTTTTTAGTGGAGTCTTTTTCTGGTTTTGATATCAGGGTAATGCTGGCCTCACAGAAAAAATTTGGAGGTTTTCCTTCCTG
This sequence comes from Felis catus, assembly GCF_018350175.1. Taxonomy (NCBI): domain Eukaryota; kingdom Metazoa; phylum Chordata; class Mammalia; order Carnivora; family Felidae; genus Felis; species Felis catus. Next base: position 78,307,834 of record NC_058369.1, read on the forward strand.
TTGTACTTTTTGGAATAGTTTGAAAATAATAGGTATTGACTATTCCTTAAATGTTTGGTAGAATTAATCTGGTCCTGGACTTTTGTTTGTTGGGAGTTTTGGGATTAATAATTCAATTTTTTTTCCTGGATATCAGTCTGTTCAAATTTTCTATTTCTTTGTGTTTCAGTTTTGGTAGTTTATATTGCTAGGGATTTATTAATTTCTTCTAAGTTGTTCAATTTGTTGGCATACAGTTTTTTCAGAATATTCTCTTAAAATTGTTTGCATTTCTGTGGTGTTGATTGTTATTTCTCCTCTCTCATTTGTTCGTTTTATTTTGTGATTTTATTTGAGTCATTTATCTTTTTTTCCTGATGAGTCTGACTAGAGATTTATCAATTTTATTGACTTTTTCAAAGAGCCAGCTCCTGGTTTCATTGATCTGTTCTATTGCTTTTTAGTTTCAATATCATTTATTTCTGTTCTAATTTTTATCATTTCATTTCTTCTCCTGGCTTTAGGCTTCACTTATTGTTCTTTTTCTAGCTCTTTAGGTGTATGGTTAGGTTGTTTGAGACTTTTCTTGCTCCTGGAGGTAGACCTGTATTGCATAAACTTCCTTCTTAGAACCATTTTTGTTGTATCCCAAAGGTTTGGACCATTGTGTTTTCATTTTCATTTTTTCCATGTACTTTTTCATTTCTTCTTTTATTTCCTAGTTAACTCATTCATTGTTTAGTAGCTTGTTATTTAACTGCATGTATTTGTGGTCTTTCCATATTTTTTCTTGTGTATGACTTTGATCTTTTTGAGTTTGTTAAGGCTGATTTTGTGTGCTAATATGTGATCTATTCTGGAGAGTGTTCCATGTGCACTTTAAAAGAATGTGTGTTCTGCTGTTTTAGGATAGAATGTTCTGAATATATCTGTTAAATCCATCTGGTCCAGTGTTTCATTCAAAGCCATTGTTTTCTTGTTGATTTTCTGTTTAAATGATTTGTCCATTGATGTAAGTGTAATGTTAAAGTCCCCTACTATTATTGTATTATTATTGATTAGTTCCTTTATGTTTGTTGTTCACTGTTTTATGTATTTGGGTGCTTCATGTTTGGTACATAAATATTTACAATTATTGTGTATTCTTGTTGGATTATTCCCTTTATTATTATATAGTGTTTTTCTTTGTCTCTTGTTATAGTCTTTGTTTTAAAGTATTTTGTCTGATGTAAGTAGAGCCTTTGGCTTTTCTTTCAATGTTCTAAGCAGTATTTGAAATATGAAAGGGTTGCTAATGGACAAATCATTCATGAAGAAAAGCTGCTGAAAATTTCAGCAATGTTGGTGCACCTGGGTGCCTCAGTCGGCTAAGTGGCCAACTCTTGATTTTGGCTCAGGTCATAATCTCAAGGTTCATGAGTTTGAGCCCCACATTGGACTCTGTACTGACAGTGCAGAGCCTGCTTCAGATTCTCTCTCTGTCCCTCCTCTGCATGCACACTCTCTCTCTCTCTCAAAATAAATAAGCTTTAAAAAAAAAGATAAATTGAGACATTAAAATTTAAAAAAAATTGGCAATGTTGGCAATATTTTCAGATGGAATGAATTTGAGAACCTTTATAGATATTGACTTCAAAACTTGTCATCCCAATTTTATACAAATCAATATTTAAGGGGTTTTACATTATCTAATATCAAATCACATTTTTGAGGTAGTTTTTAAAATCATGGTTTAAAGTACTATAACAATTTTGTGAATAAAGTTTTGAAATTAATGAAAAAAACAAAAGACCTAACTTTTTGATCAAATCATTTCTGAAAGATTTTCATTTTGGAGAAAATAAATACAAATAATGATCATGTGTAAGATATACAAATTGACTTTATCTATTAAAAACAATTGTTTGGAAAACAATATGGAAACTTTTTAAAGAATAAAACAGACTTATTGTAAGACCCAGCAACTCTACTCCTAGAACTCTACCCAAAATAATGAATGTATATGTTCACACAAAGAAAAAAAGGCATCATTCTAAATTATAAATATAAATGCAAACTGAACTCTGAACAATAATGGAACTATCCACCATGGCCAAGTTGAGTTTAACCTAGGAATATATCATTTTAATGTGTCCAATAAGAGTGTGTGTATGTGTATGTGTGTGTGTGTATGTATGTATATATATACATATATATATATGTATATATATATAATGTAATTATCTCAATAGATCATTGCAACACTATTTCTAAAATAAACAAACAGACAAACCCTAGACATTTTGGAACAGCAAATTCTTCCTAAACATGACAAGGATATTCTGTATTAAATAAGCAGCCAACATCATACTCCATGGTAAATTACCTGGATGAAGATCTCAATTCTCTGGACAAAAGAATCGCCTAGGGAGCTTTTAAAACCTTCTGATGTTTGAGACCTACCCCTGACCAATAAAATCAAAATCTCACGGGTTGGGACTCTTGCAACAAAGTAGTGAAAAACTGGTCTATAAGAAAGCGAAATCAAGAACTAAACCAGGATGCATATCATAACCATTTTTATATAACATTATTTTGGAGGTTCTGGTGCATACTCTAAAACATGAAACAAGAGAAAAAATATTGGCCAGGTGGAGATAAAATCATCATTTGTAAGCAATGTGATTATGTACTTGGAAAACCTCAGGAGAATAAACTGAAAATACAGTATTTTAGAATTTTCAAGAGAATTTATTTATATACAAAGGCAACATTCCTGTATATCAACAACAATACAAGTTAGAAGATGTAATGATGAGGGTTTCATTTATATTAGTAATAAAGAGAAAATAGAACTAATAAAAAACATATGGAACCTCGATCAAAGGTATAATAAAATTTAGTTTGCAGAATAGGGCCTAGGTCTGTGGTTTTCACACTGTACATTTTGAAGTCTCAGGGCAAAGTTGACCTGGTAAACACTGAAGAGGACAAAGGAGTCTGAGTAAAAGGAGCTCAGGACCCCCCACTCCTGCTTTAATTGAGGCAGCTAATAACAAAGGTTTTGTTTGACAACATCTGTCCTTGATGAAATGTTCCTTAAGAACATTAATTCCTTTTGTCCATTCATTTGTTAAGTTACATGTTCTGTGTTTATTGAATTCCAACAATATACAAAAATTACCAACTTTTGTTGAGCACCTACAGGAGTCTTACTGTGTTAGATGTTTTATGTACTTTACCTCATTCAATCTTTGCAAAAATCATGTGAGGAAGGTATTATCCCCATTATTTACAGACAAGGAAAAATATTCAAGGTGAGGAACTTGCCCAACCTCTTACACATTGTAAGAGCTACAGCCATAATTTGAAAGTATTTTAGCTTGCTTTCAGACCTCCTTTTCTTTTTATAACATATCACACTACTTCTTAACATGTGGAAAACAATGATGGCATGGGAGATCATGATAATGATGGCATTGATGTTCATGACTCATTGGAGTTTTGATGAGGATGTTAATGCTGGAGATGAGGTAAGGGACATGAAAGAGATGTTGATGATGCTGAGGGTAAGGAATATGGGATGCATATCATTTTGGTAGTAGAGGTGGAATTTTTCTCTGTGATGACTCATCCTTCTGCCAATTGAGATGGAATGGCAGAAGCCAGAATTTGCCTGGATGCCCTGGGTCAAATATCTTCTGTCAAGAAGAGAAGAGGGCTAGACTATTGGGTCTGGAGAATAGATAACATATTTAAAGTAAACAAGGGACTGGTTTTAAGGAACAGGAGATGTTGGGGGAGGATACTCTGGTTGAAACTCAGTCCCCAGCAAGGACTGCTTGGACAGAACAGGAAGCATGCCTAGCAATATTTGCTTCACCTATGGTAGTTCTCAGAATAACTTTACTCTTACATCTACTGCACATGTGCCAATAGACCCTGCCACTGTGCATAGTGGAAGGAATGGAAGCAGGTGTTATAAAAGACCTTTCTGATCACTGATTGCATTCGTCAGAAATCTTGAAATTAGGCAAGTTATCCAGGGCCTTATTATTTTAAAATAATCTACTCCAGGGGCGCCTGGGTGGCTCAGTCAGTTAAGTGGCAGACTTCAGCTCAGGTCATGATCTCGCGGTCCATGAGTTGGAGCCCCACGACTGGCTCTGTGTTGATAGCTCGGAGCCTGGAGCCTGCTTCTGTTTCTGTGCCTCCCTCTCTCTCTCTGCCCCTCCCCCACTCGCGCTCTGTCTTTCTCTGCCTTTCAAAAATGAATAAATGTTAAAAAAATTTTAAATAAACTATCTACTTCAATTCTAGATTCCTACAACTCTAGTTTGTAGTAACTCTACCAATGCATAGGACCCCCAGTTGCCAGAGCAGCAAGTCCTCTCCATCTTTTTCACAATATGACATAGGAGATTTTTCATCAGAAAACATTTTCTGATGAAATAACAATGTGGAATAGAAAACATGATTCCATAGACTCTATGAAATAAAATTATTATTTTTACTGAGAACTGTCACCATTTCAGACCTGCATGAAGTTGAAATAAATACTATGAACAACTCTAAGTAAGAACTAACAACTCAGAGTAAAAGGAATCAGAGGTGACCAGATGAGTTAGTTGTGTCCCAAGCAAAATGCCCTAATTTCAAAATTATTCATGTATTCAGAGCAACAGAATCAATGTTCATTCTATTTAAGAGGTAGTGGTTTTTTCTACTCAAGTAAAAACACAGTACATACACCCAAATTCTGGACTGAAAATAGAAGACTATTAGCATTATAATATATGTAAGTGTCTGCTCTATTCATGTTAAAGTAATTAGTATCTCTCAGTCATATGCTAATTATTACATAAATAGATTATAAATAATCATTGGAGAAGATTTCATTTTTTAAGCCCAAACCCTACATATTTAAAGAGCCTATTGTTTTATTGTACAAAAAATATGGGAAGAATAACACTGTATGTTAACTATGCTGGATTTAAAATAAAAAATGAACAAAAAGCATGAAAAGAATGACTTGCTTGTTCAACTGATTTAAAACTAAAAATTCTACAAGGTGCCTGGGTGGCTCAGTTGGTTAAGCACTCACTTTGGCTCAGGTCATGATCTTGTGGTTCATGAGTTCAAGCCCCACGTTGGGCTCTGTGCTGACAGCTCATAGCCTGGAGCCTGCTTCTGGTCCCGTGTCTCCCTCTCTCTCTGCTCCTCCCCCGCATGTGCGTAGGCACGCGCACGCTCTCTTTCTCTCGAAAATAAACATTTAAAAAAAAATTAAAACCGAAAATTCTGTGGCGTTCTAAAACTTGTATTTGTTAAGGTTTGGTAGGTACAAGATACACTTAAGATCTACAGCAGTAATTCCCAATCTTACTGGAACTTATTGAAGATGTTTGTCTTGGTGGCAGGCTTGGGGAAGAAAAAGGGGTATAATTTTCTCAAACTGAGTGCATAAAAATCACCTGGAAAGCTTGTTAAACACAGACTTCTGGGTTACATCCCTGGAGTTGTTGAGTCAGTGGGTCTGACCTGGGGCCCATGATTTGAATTTCTAACAAGTTCCAGGTGATACTGATGGAGCTGAGCCCAGCACCACATTTTTTAGTGTTTTCAAGGATGAGATGGTGGTGGGTCCCAAGGACTGGAGGAGCCACCGAATGTGATGGCTTTTCGGGCTCCCATTCCCCTGACTGAGTAGATGCAGCATGTTTGGAGGTATGTCCTGTGTCAGAGGCCTTGCCTTTGCTTTTGCTGGTTGCGGTTGCTCTAGGCAAGTTGGGCTTTGTCTATGCTTATTTATTTATTTATTTAATGCGTTGTTTATGCTTATTTATTCACTTGTTTGCTTGATCTGATCTGATTCAGGGGAGGCTCGTGTTTATGAATTCCAATAGCTTTTGGCCCTTAATCCAGAAAAAGGCCAAGATAGGCAAATTTCTTTGTAGCCTCCCTTTGCCAGCAGACAGCATTTTTTCGAATCCCCTCTTTCCACTGACCTGCGTCTTCAAGGGCTCTAGTGTTAGGTGGCACGTGTATGTTTTGTATTGTTAGTTTCTGCTTTTCATGACTTCTTTTATTCTACTTTCTTTGGATTTCATTTGTAGTTCTTTATGTAATTTCTCAATATGAGTGCTTAGATTGATTTTTTTTAACTTTCTTTTCTAACGTAGGCATTTAAGTTCCAATTTTCTACCTGGAGTGAGCTCAAGTCTTAGTCTTCCTTTCTCAAATGGCTGTTAAAACCCAAACTTATTGTTTGGGAAGACCAGCCAATGCCATAGGGCAGCCAGAAGCTGTTAGGGCTTGCTGATAACCATGGCCTTAAGCCTCTTTGATGTTTTCACTCCTGGGGAAATACTTCTTTCTCTCTAGCTCAGATTATATTCACAAGTCAGCTTGTTATACTTCATAAATCATTTCTAGGCATTTTTCAGTAAGTGGCTTCTCAAGATCTCTGTTCTGTCATATTGCTAGAAATAGAAGTCTAGAGTTAGCAGCACCTACAGATTGTGAGAATGAGATAATATCTATAAAGCCCTTAGCACCACTACTGTCAGATAACAAGTTCTTAGCAAATATTAGCTACTATTGTCATTATTATTAGCATACCTAGATCTCAGTGGATTATTAGTGGCAGAGGTAAGAAATGGAATGCTACAGGAAGCAAATCCTGCCAGGAGAAATAGTGATAGAAACAGGAGAAAACATGGTAAATTTATATTTTAACAAGTTTGTGATAAAGGATTGAGGATATGCATTGTATGCTTCCTGAATAGACCCAGAAAACTGACCCAATCAAGAGAACATTCTCATACAGAGGGAGAAGTCCTGGAATCAAGTGCAGAGCTATCTTAACCAGTTGCTAAATCTAGGGGCACCAGTTGTAGACCAAGATGTCACAGTGGCTGTGACCAGGCTGAAGACTCTTTCCTCCAAGGTATGCATTTTGGCAAAGTTAGAAAGGAAGCAAGGATGTGGAAAAAAGCTAGACATTTTTTTAAAAGCAATAATTGGGAGTGTCTTTGCTGGCTCACAGGTGCATACGCTGTGTTAAACATAAATTAATAGCCGAGAAGGAATGCTTAGTGTAACTTTCTGTCTTGGTCTCTCACTCTCTGATTCCTCTGATAATTAAATGGGTAAAATTAAGTTGTATTCCATCCCTCAAAACTATTTGAGGCAGAAGAGCTCAGTACTGGATGTCCCCTTCTCAGGTCCCCTCTCTTTTTTCCCCCTGGATGTTCTTTTCCACTCTTTTCTCTTAACTTTTCTCTCACCTCTTGTTCCCTGTCTTGGGATCACTGATTCTCCTGTCTCCAGCAGTGAACACCAGCCATTTCCCACACTGTACCATGTCATACAGCAGACAGTTCTTTTCAGTTCTGGTTGGGATTCAAGATGGAGGCCATGGCCCTTAGGAAGGCTGGTGGGAGCTAGGCAGGTGTTCACCTTTAGACCTGAGGTATCAGGCAAATGATTGAGCCAGTGCTTGTGGAATTGGGAATAGGTGGCGCTGTTTACCTTAACCATGTAGAGTCCTGTTATCAGAACAGGGGCTCAAACAAAGCCAGACCCAGTCAGAGGAAGCCCAGGACAGAAGAACAAGCTCAAGGCATCTGGTACTGTGGTTCCACTGCACTTGCGCTTTGGGCCACCTCAGAGAATGTATGTCTTTCTTTCCCACACACTTGACTTCAGTGTGAAGACTTTCAGAAAGATAACAGCTTCTCCTCAAAATCAGAGAAGACCTAGATGTCACCAGGCCATTTCTGAGGTAGACAAGAGGAGAGCCACACGTTCCAGTTCCAATGGGCCTTTGCTAAAGAGTCAGGAAAAAGGAACAGTAAAAGATGGGTGAGATGCTGGACCCAGCCTGTGCTGCTGAGATTACTTTGTGGGTGTCTTTCTCTGTGGAGTACTGAGTGCAGTTAGTGGGTAAGGCAGTTTGGGGACCCAAGCTGGGGGCTCCACATGGTCTTGTAAACATGAAGACCAAGTCAGGATACACCTCACAAAGTAGCATAACCATCTTATGACTTACTGTTGGCACCAGCTATGGTTTAGCTGCTGTTTTGGGTAAACTTGGGTGAAGAGGCAAATAAAAGAGCCTCTTAACATACTAGTCCGAGTACTGCTTTTTGATGACCTCTTTGGCTTTTTCAGAAGTTAATGGGAATCTGAGAAAGGGGATGAGGCAGGTGCTGGGGTCTCTGGTAGTTCTCTTCCAACCACTTGAGGTCCTGATGGTAGCACATTTCAGGAGGCAAAGAGAGAGAAGGAAGCAACATCCAGACGCATCCATCCAGGATCCTGATCAATACTGAGTGGAAATGGAGGCTCTTAAATGGTGAGGAAGGTATTCTGGATCTAAAGATCTTGTTCATCAACAAAATGGTCATTGCAAATGAGTTGTATTGTTAAGCTATACAAAGTGAGCCATATATGATATTGTATTTGCTCATAATAACTGCCATTTAGAAAGTGCTGCCAATTTAACTCTTCATGCAAATTATTTTCACAACCTCTCTATGGAGAAGACATTGCTGTTTTCCGATTTTTATAGATGAGAAAACTGAGGCCCCAGAGGGACAAATAACTTGTCCAGAGTCACACTCAGCTAGTAGTCCGAGCTGGAACACTAACCCTGTTCTGAATTTACCACCCAAGCTTTTAACCACTCTATGAAACTACTTCAGAGCAGACCTGGAAGGTGGGGACTGATAGCTGCAGGAAATTTTGGTTTATATTAGGTTAAACTATATGAAACTATTGATATTTATCATTTAAAAATTTTTTTTTTAATTTTAAATGTTTTATTTATTTTTAAGAGAGAGACAGGGTACGAGCAGGGAAGAGGCAGGGAGAGAGAGGGAGACAGAATCCATGAAGCAGGCTCCAAACTTTGAGCTGTCAGCACAGAGCCTGATGGGGGGCTTGAACCCGTGAACCACAAGATCAGGACCTGAGCTGAAGTCAGATGCTTAACCAACTGAGCCACCTAGGCGCTCCCCCCCCCATTTTTTTAATGTTTAGTTTTGAGAGAGAGAGAGAGAGAGAGAGAGAGACAGTGCATAAGTTGGGGAGGGAGAAACAGAGAGGGAGGCACAGAATCTGAAGCAAGCTCCAGGCTCTGAGCTGTCAGCACAGAGCCCAATGTGGGGCATAAACCCACAAACCGTGAGATCATGACCTGAGCTGAAGTTGGAAGCTCAACCAACTGAGCCACCCAGGCGCCCCGTTATTTATCACTTTTGACTTACAAAAATGACAATGTCATATGCTCCAACCCTAATAGAGACTAAGTGAATTAGCCAAGTTTATCCCAGGTAATAAGTATTCTCCTAAGACTCTAAATCCAAGTTCTTTGTACTAATCCACTCAATCTGAAAGTAAAGGTCTAATTTACTCTCAAGTGCCTAAATGTTGCCACCCTTTGGGGTCTCACCACTTTGCAGGGTGAGCTGTTGGGACAAAGATGCAGGGTAATGGTTGTAAAGAACACCTCAATAGAAGTCTCAAGGTGAGGCTCTCTGAGATGGTAGAGGACAAAGTCCTAAAGAGATCAGGTAAGACCTCCAGACCACATTCCCTATTGAGAGAGCAGCTCAAGCCCTCACAGACAAGAGAAAGAACTGTGCCTTCAGGGAGCTTTGCACAGTTGCACTTGTTTACATCATTGGCCTTTGGGGAGTGGGAGAGAGGTGTGGGGGTGTATCACAAACTTCCTGAAAATGTTAGAGGCTTTTATCCTCCTTCAGAGCAACATTCTGATATGACACGATCACATTTGTGCTTGGAAGACCCTCACTGTATGTGTGTGCATGCTGGATTAGAAGGGCATGCCCAGGGGACAAGTTAAGAGAAATCCAGACAGGACATAATGCACATCTGGCCTAAGTCGCGGGGGAGACAAAATGAGGGAGTAATTTGAGGCTATTTAGAAAGTAGAATTGACAAGGCTTGGTGACTCATTTGGAAGCAGGGGGCATTCTACAAATGACAAATGTGTGTAGAATTTACAAATAGATTCTCAGCCTTAACCAGTTACTAAAGACTGCCACTCAAACTTCCAGAAGAGGGAAGAATAAAGCCTCTAAAATAAAGAGCCCCAGGCAACAAAGAACTATGTCCCCCCCTTTTTTTTAAGAAATATGGAAACAAGGGAACCTGGAGATCAGTCATGGGGGAAGTCTCCCCACTTGTGACAGGGCCAAAATTCTGTGGTAGGTACAGAGCTGACATACTGGCCAGATCCATTTGGACTGATGACTGCCATACTGCCATGTTTCATGTGTTGTCAAATATTTTGATCATTCCTACTTTTTTTTTTTTTTTTTTTACCAAGGGACAAACCAACTAGCCTATCTTATTGGTGTGTGAGAGGTGCTATACAAGGATACTTATGTTCTGAATCCTTAGTTACTTATTGGAGAATAGATTTTTTTAATAGCTCTAAAATCCTTGGGAGGAAAGGAAGTTGAGACACCATAACCACAGAAGGATAGGGCTTGCTATCCTTGATATGCAATTGGTATTGATATGATATGATATAATATGATATATGATATGATATGATATGATATGGTATTGAATGCCCTGGGAAAAAGAGGGAAGTTCAGGCATATCTTGGGCAGGATTATAGTGCTTATTTAGTTATTGAAAGAGAAGTCATGTATAGCCTGGATCTCACACTGCCCATCGCACTTGGTTTCAGCTGTGTGTCACCTTGGACTGGTGTAAATTGTTCCCATTTTTAAAAAAATATTCTTAGGAGAGCACAAGCAGGGGAAGGGAAAGGCAGAGAGAGGGGACAGAGGATCGGAAGTGGTCTCTGCACTGGCAGGCTGACAGCAGCAAGCTCCATGTGGGGCTCAATCTTACAAACAGAGATCATGACCTGAGCTGAAGTTGGATGCTCAACCAACTGAACCATCCACGTACCCCTAAATTGTTCCCATTCTTAGAACCTTGTGGTAGTATCTACAGTACAACAGCCTCCCCACAGCAAGTAGCAAGAGGAGTTATGGACAGATTTGTCCCACTGACTACCAATATAATGAAATGCAATAAAAAAAAATAATTCTGTACACACTAAAAGGAAAGTTCTGGGACTTTTCTTGGGATTGAAGTCAAATCAAAACACAACCTCTCAAAAGAACCTTTGTCCTTTTTTTTTTTTTTTTTTTAATAAACAAACTAAGCCACCCAGCCCTGCTCTGTTGGAAAGTGAGTTAAAAGGAGGCTATGTTAATATTAGGCATGTCCTTTGGCCAGTTAGTAAAGCAAATTTCTAAAGAGTAGGCCGCAAAAAAGTTATGCCCATTTAAAACTTTTTCCTGGAAACCTTTATTTCTCTTCCCCATATAGTCTGTATAATTGAATATGAATTTTCAGAGGGCTCAAAAATACAAAGACTTTTCAATAAACTCTCCCAAGCAGCCTGGGTGTAAAGGTTTCCAAGGAGGAGAAGACAGATGCATTAATCAACAGCTTTCAAAGTAGCAAAGCTCTCAGGGATAATCATGAAAGACATCTGTCACCAATGGCAAAGTGTTTAGTAGCAGGAAACAACATAAACTTCAAGATTAAATCATTCCAAAGATCTATGTGTTAGAAATGCCTCATGGTCTATGTCCCACACAACCTACGTGTCTACAAAATGACAATTCAACTGCCATGGTTTTCCAATTTTACTGTCTCTTTGTCTTGCTCTGTTCTCAATTTCTTGGTCTCTGTATTTCTGGAGATGCAGATGTGTTTCACATAGACATAGAGTCCTCAGATGAGGCCAATCGTGGACTTGGCCAAGGACTGGCCTTCATGGGATGCTGAATGTTCCTGCAGCTGAATTTGGTGAAACCTGGAATAAGGGCAGAGTGAAGCCAGAGGACTGCCTAGCTCAGCACTGCACCCATCTTCACGGATTGTGTAAGCATGTCTAGGCCGCATGGTCTCCGGGAGCATAGTTCCAATGACCATCAAGGCATGAATAGGTTAAAATGGGACATAGTGTGGTCATCTTTTACTGTGATCCTGTGTTCCCTATGTCACAACTTGGAGAATAACTAATGCCCCAGACAGGGAGATTTATTTTCTCTGATGCAAATGTAGGACATCTACATTTCCCTTCAGCCTTTGCTGTTTCAGGGGGCTCTTCTCCTGAGACCAGGACAGACGATCTGCAGTTACTAAAAATGTATTTTTTTTTCTTAAAATGATGGAATAGGGGGTTATTGAGTATAGATGAAAATGCATCTTTCAAAGACACTGTAGACTGAAATAGACTTTGTATTGGTCTGGTAACCCAACAATTAGAAATAATATTCTTTTTGTGAGGAATTGCTTTTCAGGTTACAAACAAAATAATTAGGAATCCAACTCCTTTGAAAGTTAACGGATACCCTTAGTGGCACATAGTAGAAATCTATAAAATGATAACATTAAGCATTTTGTGGCAGAGACTTAGTTGTCTTCCAAATTCTGTAGCTATGCAATGTTTAGCTGAGCACATGGCCTCTCAAAGTAGAGATTCTTTTTCTGAGCCTTCCTTGCAGCTAGATGTGGCTGGTGACTGATTGGCTAATAAGATGATGGCTTTACTGATGCTTGATGGTGTGTATGTGCTATATGAGTTATGGGGGATTTGGATGTGGGGGCCTTTTGTTGCTTTTTGTTCTTTCATCTTGCTGCTCAGAATGCACATACTACCATCTTGGTTCATGAGGTCAAGTCCACCAATAGCAGTGCAACCAGATAGAAGAAGCCTGGGGCCCTGGCACCATGTTGCTTGGGGGCTTTCTGTTACTTGCCACTCAGCCTAATTCTAACTAAAACATTTATTATCATATGCCTACACATAGTGACGTACTTGATACTGTCATTTTGGTATTAACTCAGTATCTAGAATAAGTTCCTTTTGTAAATGAGCCTTCCAAGCATGCATATTCTCTCTTTAGTATAAAACGCATCGGGTTTATAGGTAAGGTTTTCATAACTAAGGTTTTTAGTGAAGTCTTTCATTAGCATGCAACTATAACACTATTACTGTTCTTACCAATTGCTTCCAATTGGCAGTAAGCCTGGAAAAAATCAATTATGCAAGTGGATCAATTCTTTTGTATTCTTTCTCAAGGTCTGTGTCAAGAAAAATATGAGATTTTTATTATTTTCTGGTTTGACTCTTTTAAAATACAAAAGTAACTGAGGCTCTGGTCTGATAGAAGGCAGAATTATTGACCAGAATGAAAATCAGCTTTTAAACATTCTACATGTATCAGTTGGCTATTTCTGGGCCAGCTGGTCTAGGATGGCCTCATACATCTGGCTGTTGGCTGGCTGTCAGATGAGTCAACGGGTGACCAGGCCACGTGTCTTTCATTATCTAGCAGGCTAGCTTGGGTTTGTTTACATGGTAGTGGCATGATTCCTAGAGAGAGTGGAAATGTGCAAGGTCTCTAGAGACCTAAGCTCAGAACCAGCACACCATCACTTCCATCATATTCTGCGTCCAAGCGAGTCACAGCACCAGTGGATTCAAGGCCTGGGAGAAATAGACTTTACCTCTTGATGGGAGGAGCCACAGAGTCACATTGCAACAGGTATAGATATAGGGTGGCTAAAGAATTGTAGCCATTTTGTAACCAGTGTAACAGTCTGTGGGCTTGGACAAATGTTTCCTCTTCTTGTCTGCTGGAGAAAATGACTGGGAAGGAGCACAGAGACCTAGAAGCAGGGTGAAAGGGGATGGCAGATTATCTAGGTAGAAATGCTCTGGAGTTTAGAGATATTGTGTAGGCTGGAAAGGTAGGTGCTGGGAAAGACAGTTTTTGTTTTTGTTTTTTCTAGGAATCTGTTCAAACTTGAATGTGCATACAAATCACCTAATTCTGATTCACTAGATCTGGGTTGAATCTTCAATTGCTGCATTTCTAAGAGTCTCCCAGGCAATGCTGCAGCTGATCTTAACACCACACTTTGCACAGCAAGATTCTAGACTCTTCAACCATCATTCCCCTGGAGAAGAGTCTAGCTTAATGGAAAACCAGAGAGTTGATATTAGAAAGAGCATTTATTTGTGAAATACCTAGTATTGGTCAGGAACTGTGCCAAGGACTTTCTGTGCCTTGTTTAATTCTGGTCATAGCTTTGTAAGCCAGGCAATGTTATCCTTATTTGAGAATAAAATTATAATACAAGGGTTTTGGGTTGCCTGTCCATTGTGTTACAGTGTGGATAAAGGATGACCACACTTACAATACTGGGCATGGTGCCATGAATGTAATAAAACATAATAAATAGATTGATGTGATCCTATGGTTGGTCAGGCTCATGTTTTTCCAACGTGAACTAAATCTTTCCAAGCCTGTTCAAGCCTACCTCTCTTTGGATACCTCAGCTTATGAATTGGTTCAGTCACTACACTATTTTCTACTAGATCAAAATGTCAAAGAAGTTCACCCTCTGTACTGCTGAAATTGTGCAGTGAGTTTCCTTAAGATCACCCCCAAAAGAGAAAGCCTTTGAAGTCTGGAATGATTGGTAGGATTGAGTCATATATTTGTACAGTGTATCACTTATATAAACATAGATGTTGGTCCTTGTGATAAGGAATAACGAAAACTACAAACTCACGACTGCCAAAGCCAAGTTACAGAGAAGGACTTCTATCCATTTCTGGTGCCCTTCATTCCTTTGTATACAACCAATTATTAATTATCACTTGTTTCTTTCATGGATGGTGTCTTTGGTGATATATTGTGTTCAAAAATCTTTGCCATTTGGAATGATCTCCTATGTTATCCTCTAGGAATTTTACAGTTTTACATTTTACATTTGGGTCTGTGATCCAGTTTAATTCTTGTGCAGGATGTAATATCTATGTCTAGGTTCATTATTTTGTTTGTGGATGTCCAGTTCTAGCACCATTTGTTGGGAAAACTTTTTACTTCTTTGTATTGCTTCTGCTACCTGTCAAAATCAGTTGACTGTATTTATATGGGTCTATTTCTGGACTCTATTCTGTTTCATTGAGCTATTTGTCTATTTTTCTGCCAATACCACTGTCTTAATTACTGTAACTTTTATCATAAACCTTGAAGTCAGGTAGTACCAGTCTTCCAACTTTATTTTTCAATACTGTTTCAGCTACTCTGGGTCTTTTGCCTCTTCATATAAACTTTAGAAGCAGTTTGTTGATATTCACAATATAACTTGATGGAATTTTGATAGGGATTGCATTGAACCTGTAGATTAAGCTGGGAAGAACTGACATTTTGACAATATTGGGTTTTCCTATCCATGAACATGGGCTATCTCTCCATTTATATAATTCTTTGATTTTCATCAGAGTTTTGTAGTTCTCATCATATAGATCTTGTACATATTATTTTTCACATTTATACCTAAGTACAGTAAAACATTGGTTTGTGAGCATAATTTGTTCTAGAAACATTCTTGTAATCGAAAACACTTACATATCAAAGTGAATTTCCCCATAAGAAATAATAGAAACTCAGATGATTCATTCCACAACCCAAAATAAAAATGTGTATACACACACACACACACACACACACACACACACACACACAGGCACACACACACCCTACATCTTTATCCATTCATCAGTCAAAGGACATTTGGGCTCTTTCCATAATTTGGCTTTTGTTGATAATGCTGCTGTAAACATTGGGGTTCATGTGCCCCTTCAAATCAGCATTTTTGTATCCTTTAGGTAAAATCCTAGTACTATAATTGCTGGGTTATAGGGTAGTTCCACTTTTAACTTTTTGAGGAATCTCCATACTGTTTTCCAGAGTGGCCGCACTAATTTGGATTCCCAGCAACAGTGAAAAAGGGCTTCCCTTTCTCTGCATCGTTGCCAACCCCTGTTGTTTCTTGCATTGTTAATTTTAGCCATTCTGACAGGTATGAAGTGATATATCATTGTGGTTTGGGTTTGTGTTTCTCTGATGATTGATGTTGAGCATCTTTTCATATGTCTGTTAGCCATCTGTATTTATTCTTTGGAAGAATGTCTATTCATGTCTTCTGCCCATTTCTTAACTGGATTATTTGTTTTGGGGGTGTTGAGTTTGGTTGGTTTTGTGTCTTTATAGATTTTGTATACTAACCCTTTATCAGATATGTTATTTGCTAATATCTTCCCTCATTCCATAGGCTGCATTTTAGTTTTGTTGATTGTTTCCTTTGCTTTGCAAAAATTTTTATCTTGATGAAGTCCCACTAATTCATTTTTGCTTTTGTTTCCCTTGTCTCTAGAGACGTGTCTAGTAAGAAGTTGCTCCAGCCAAGGTCAAAGAGATTGCTTCCTGTTTTCTCCTCTAGGATTTTGATTCTCCGCTGTCTCACATTTAGGTCTTTCATCCATTTTGCATTTATTTTTATGTATGGTATAACAAAGTGGTCCAGTTTCATTCTTCTGCATGTTGCTGTCCAGTTTTTCCAACACCATTTGTTGATGAGATTTTTTTTTCCCATTTAATATTCTTTTCTGCTTTGTCGAAGATGAGTTGGCCGTACAGCTGTAGGTCCATTTCTATGTTCTGTTTCATTGTGTCAGTTTTGGGGCCATACCTTCTTGATTCCTACAGTTTTCTTATGTAGCTTGATGTCCGGAATTGTGAGGCCTGCAGCTTTGCTTTTCTTTTTCAAGATTGCTTTGACTATTTGGGGTCCTTTGAGTTTCTATAGGATTGTTCCAGCTCTGTGAAGAACACTGGTGGTATTTTTATTGGTATTGCATTAAATATGTATGTTGCTTTGGGTAGCATAGACATTTTAACAATACTTGTTATTCTAATCCATGATCATGGAATGTCTTCCCATTTCTTTGTGTCCTCTTCAATTTCTTTTATAAGTATTCTACAGTTTTCAGAGTACAAATCTTTTACTTCCTTGGTTAGGTTTATTCCTAGGCATCTTACTGTTTTTGGTGCAATTGTAAATGGAATTGATGCCTTGATTTCTCTTTCTGCTGCTTCATTATTAGTGTTTAGAAATGTAACAGATTTCTGTACATTGATTTTGTATCCTGCAACTTTGCTGAATTCATGTATCAGTTCTAGCATTTTTTTTTTGGTGGAGTCTTTTGAGTTTTCTACAGAGTATCATGTCGTCTGCAAATAGTGAAATTTTACTTCCTCTTTGCCTATTTGGATGCCTTTGTTGTTGTTGTTGTCTGATTGTTGAGGTTAAGACTTCCAGTACTATGTTAAATAGTAATGGTGAGAGTGGAAATCCTTGTCATGTTCCTTACCATAGGGAAAAGATTCTCAGTTTTTCCGCATTAGGGATGATACTAGCTATAGGTCTTTCATATATGGCCTTTATTATGTTCAGGTATGTTCCATCTGTCCCTACCTTGTTGAGACTTTTTATCAAGAATGGGTGCTGCATTTTGTCAAATGCTTTTTTCTGCATCTATTGACAGGATCATATGGTTTTATCCTTTCTTTTATTAACATGGTATATCATGTTGATTGATTTGTGAATATTAAACCAGCCCTGTAGCCCAGGAAGTAATCCCACTTGATCATGGTGAATAATTCTTTCAGAATAATTCTTACTGTTGAATTCAATTTGCTAGTGTTTTATTGAGAATTTTTGCATCCATGCCTCAAGGATATTGGCCTGTAATTCTCCTTTTTATTGAGATCTTTGTCTGGTTTTGGAATCAAGGTAATGCTGGCTTCATAGAATGAGTTTGGAAGTTTTCCTTCCATCTCAACTTTTTGGAACAGTTTGAGATGAATAGATATTAACTCTTCTGAAATATCTGGTAGAATTCCCCTGGGAAGCCATCTGGCCCTGGACTCTTGTTTGTTAGGGGATTTTTGATTACTGATTCAATTTCTTTGCTGGTTATGGGTCTGTTCAAATTTTCTACTTCTTTCTGTTTTGATTTTGGTAATTTGTGAGTCTGTAGGAATTTTTCCATTTCTTCCAGATTGCTCAGTTTGTTGGTATATAATTCTTCATAGTATTCTTTTAGAATTGTATTTCTTTGGATGTTGGTTTTGATATCTCCTCTTTCATTCATAATTTTACTTATTAGGGTCCTTTATCTTTCCTCTTTGATAAGTCTGGCTAGGGTTTTAACAATTTGGTAATTCTTCCAAAGAACTGGCTCTTAGTTTCATTGATCCGTTCTACTGTTTTTGTTTGTTTGTGTCTATATCACTTATTTCTGCTCTAATCTTTATTATTTTCCCTCTTCTGCTGGCTTGGTCTTTATTTGCTCTTACTTTCTGAGCTCTTTTAGGTGTAGGTTAGGTTGTGTATTTCAGACCTTTCTTCCTTCTTGAGGAAGGCCTGTACTGTTATATACTTTCTTCTTATGGCTGCTTTTGCTGGATCACAAAGGTTTTGGACTGTCTTGTTTTCATTTTCATTTGCTTCCATGTTTTTAATTTTTTTCTTTAATTTCCAGGTTTACACATTTATTCTTTAGTAGGATGTTCTTTAACTTCCATGTATTTGTGGTGTTTCCAAATTTTTTCTTGTGGTTGGTTTCAAGTATCATAATGTTGTGGTCAGAAAATAGGCATGGTATGATTTCGATATTTTTGTATTGGCTAAGGCCTGATTTGTGACCTAGTTTGTGATCTATTCTGGAGAATGTTCTGTGTATACTCGAAAAGATTATATATTCTTCTACTTTAGGATGAAATGTTCTGAATATAACTGTTAAGTCTATCCAATCCAGTGTGTCATTCAAAGCCATTGTTTCCTTGTCAATTTTCTGCTTAGATGATCTGTCCATTGCTATATGTGGGGTGTTGAAGTTTCCTACTATTATTGTATTACTTTCAATGAGTTTCTTAATGTTAGTTATTGATTACTATATTTGGGTGCTACTAAATTGGGGATATAAATATTTACAATTGTTAGATCTTGTTGCATAGGCCCCTTTATTATGATACAGTGTAGTTCTTCATCTCTTGTAATAGTCTTTGGTTTAAAATCTTTCAAGGAAGGATGCTGTATTTTGTCAAATGCTTTCTCTGCATCTGTTGAGAGGATCATATGGTTCTTGTCCTTTCTTTTATTGATGTGATGAATCACGTTAATTGTTTCGCGGATATTGAACCAGCCCTGCATCCCAGGTATAAATCCCACTTGGTCATGGTGAATAATTTTTTTAATGTATTGTTGGATCCAGTTGGCTAATATCTTGTTGAGGATTTTTGCATCCATGTTCATCAGGGAAATTGGTCTATAGTTCCCCTTTTTACTGAGGTCTCTGGTTTTGGAATCAGGGTAATGTTGGCTTCATAGAAAGAGGTTGGAAGCTTTCCATTTCTATTTCTTGGAACAGTTTCAAGATAATAGGTGTTAACTCTTCCTTAAATGTTTGGTAGAATTCCCCTGGAAAGCCATCTGGCCCTGGACTCTTGTTTTTTGGCAGATTTTTGATTAATTCGATTTCCTTACTGGTTATGGGTCTGTTCAAATTTTCTATTTCTTCCTGTTTCAGTTTTGGTAGGGTATGTTTCTAGAAATTTGTCCATTTCTTCCAGATTGCCCATTTTATTGGCATATAATTGCTCATAATATTCTCTTATTATTTTTATTTCTGTTGTGTTGGTTGTGATTTCTCCTCTTTCATTCTTGATTTTACTTATTTGGGTCCTTTCCTTTTTCTTCTTGATCAAACTGGCTAGTGGTTTATCAATTTTGTTAATTCTTTCAAAGAACCAGCTTCTGGTTTCATTGATCTGTTCTGGTTTTGTTTTTTCTTTTTTTTTTTTTTTTTTTGGTTTCTATAGCATTAATTTCTGCTCTAATCTTTATTATTTCCTGTCTTCTGCTGGTTTTGGGTTTTATTTGCTGTTCCTTTTCCAGCTCCTTAAGGTGTAAGGTTAGGTTGTGTATCTGAGATCTTTCTTCCTTCTTTAGGAAGACCTGGATTGCTATATACTTTCCTCTTATGACCACCTTTGCTGCATCCCAGAGGTTTTGGGTTGTGGTGCTATCATTTTCATTGACTTCCATATACTTTTTAACTTCTTATTTAACTGCTTGGTTAGCCCATTCATTCTTTAATAGGATGTTCTTCAGTCTCCAAATATTTGTTACCTTTCCAAATTTTTTCTTGTGGTTGATTTCAAGTTTTATAGCATTGTGGTCTGAAAATATGCATGGCATGATCTCGATCTTTTTGTACTTACTTAGGGCTGATTTGTGTCCCAGTATATGGTCTATTCTGGAGAACATTCCATGTGCACTGGAGAAGAATGTATATTCTGCTTTAGGATGAAATGTTCTGAATATATCTGTTAAGTCCATCTGGTCCAGTGTGGCATTCAAAGCCATTGTTTCCTTGTTGATTTTTTGATTAGATGATCTGTCCATTGCTGTGAGTGGGGTGTTGAAGTCTCCTACTATTATGGTATCACTATCGATGAGTTTATTTATATTTGTGATGAATTGATGTATATATTTGGGTATTCCCACATTTGGCTCATAAACGTTGACAATTGTTAGGTCTTCTTGGTCTATAGACCCCTTGATTATGATATAATGCCCTTCTGCATCTCTTGATACAGTCTTTATTTTAAAGTCTAAATTGTCTGATATAAGTATGGCTACTCCAGCTGTCTTTTGTTGACCATTAGCATGATAGAGGGTTCTCCATCCCCTTATTTTCAACCTGAAGGTGTCTTTAGGTCTAAAGTGGGTCTCTTGTAAACAGCATATAGATGGATCTTGTTTTCTTATCCATTCTGTTATCCTATGTCTTTTGATTGGAGCATTGAGTTCATTGATGTTTAGAGTGAGTACTGAAAGATAGGAATTTATTGCCATTATGTTGCTTGTAGAGTTGGAGTTTCTGGTGGTGTTCTCTGGTCCTTTCTAATCTTTGTTGCTTTTGAGATTTTATATATATATATATATATATATATATATATATATATATATATATATATATATATTTTCATCTCTTCTCCCCTCAGAGAGTCACCCTTAAAATTTCTTGCAGGGCTGGTTTAGTGGTCACAAACTCCTTTAATTTTTGTTTGTCTGGGAAACATTTTGTCTCTCTTTCTGTTTTGAATGATAGCCTTGCTGGATAAAGAATTCTTGGCTGCATATTTTTCTGATTCAGCACACTGAATATATCCCGCCACTCCTTTCTGGCCTGCCAAGTTTCTGTGGATAGGTCTGCTGCAAACCTGATCTGTCTTCCCTTGTAGGTTAGGGACTTCTTTTCCCTTGCTGCTTTCATGATTCTCTCCTTGCCTGAGTATTTTGTGAATTTGACTATGATACGCCTTGTTGATGGTCGGTTTTTGTTGAATCTAATGGGGGTCCTCTGTGCTTCCTGGATTTTGATGTCTGTGTCTTTCCCCAGGTTAGGTAAGTTTTCCCTTATGATTTGCTCACATAACCCTTCTACCCCTATTTCTCTCTCTTCCTCCTCTGGGACCCCTATGATTCTGATGTCGTTCCTTTTTAATGAGTCACTGATTTCTGTAATTCTTAAATCATGCTCTTTTGCCTTAATCTCCCTCTTTTTTTCTGCTTTGTTATTCTCTATGCCTTTGTCCTCTATATTGCTGATTCTCAGTTCTGCCTCATCCATTCTTGCCACCGCTGCATCCATCCGTGATTGCAGCTCAGTTATAGCATTTTTAATTTCATTCTGGCTATTTTTTACTTCTTTTATCTCTGCAGAAAGGGATTCTAATCTATTTTCGACTCCAGCTAGTATTCTTATTATTATGATTCTAAATTCTGGTTCAGACATCTTGCTTGTGTCTGTGTTGGTTAAATCCCTGGCTGTCGTTTCTTCATGTTCTTTCTTTGGGGTGAATTCCTTTCGGGGCTTCTTGGTCCCCAAGTTCAGCTCTTTGTGTTGTGTACCTGCTGAATTCTGTGGTTCAGTTGTGCAGATTGTTGTGTTAATCTTCCAATCAGTTTTTCAGATGTGTAGGATGGTTTAGTGTTGGTCTGTCTGTATTTCATGGACATGAGACACACAAAAAGCTTCCATGCTGTTCCACCATCTTGGCTCCTCTGTCCCTTTGTTTAAAATCTAGTTTGTATGATGTAAGTATGGCTACTCCAGCTTTCTTTTGACATCCATCAGCATGATAAATGGTTCTCCATCCCCTTACTTTCAATCTACAGGTGCCTTTATGTGTAAAATGAGTCTATTATAGATAGTACATAGATGGGTTTCTTTCTTACCACTTCTGCTGCCCTATGTCTTTTGGCAGAGCATTTAGTCTGTTTATATTCCGAGTGATTATTGATAGATATGAATCTGGTGCCATTATATTACCTGTAAAATCATTGTTTCTGGAGATTTTCTCTGTTCCTCTCTAGTCTTCATTACTTTTGGTCTTTTTTCCCCACTCAAAGCATCCCCTTTAATATTTCTTGCAGGGCTGGTTTAGTGGTCATGAACTCTTTAGTTTTTGTTTGGGAAACTCTTTATCTCTCCTTCTATTCTGAATGACAGCCTGGCTGATAAAGTATTCTTGTCTGCATAGTTTTCCCATACAGCACGTTGAATATATCATGCCACTCCCTCTGACCTCCCAAGTTTCTGTGAAAAAGTCTGCTGCTAACTTTATTTGTCATCCCTTGTAAGTTAGAGATTTCTTTTCCCTTGCTGCTTTCAGGATTTTTTTTAAATCTCTGTATTTTGCAAATTTTATTAAGATATGTCTTAGTTTGGCCTGCTTTTATTGATTTTGATGGGAGTTCTCTTTGCCTTCTGGATTTGGATGTCTGTTTTCTTCCCAGTTTAGGGAAGTTTTCAGCCATAATTCACTCAAATAAACCTTTTGCCCCCTTTCCGTTTCTTCTTCTTCTGGGAGTCCTGTGATACGAATGTTATTATTCTTTATGGAGTCACGTGTTCCCTAAGTCTATGTTTGTGATCTAATATTTTTCTTTCCCTCTTCTTTTCAGCATCATTATTTTCCATAATTTTATCTTCTATATCACTGATCCATTCCTCTGCTTCTTCCATCCTTGTAGTTACTACACCAATTGGTTTTACATCTTGGTTGTAGCATTTTTTACTTTGGCCTGACTAGTTTTTAGGTCTTTTACCTCTGTAGTAAGGGACTCCCTGGTGTTTTCTATGCTTTTCTCAAGCCCAGCTAGTGTCCTTATGATTGTTGTTTTAAATTATGGTTCGAGCATATTACTTATATCTGTTTTGATTTGATTCCTTGCTGTGACCTTTTCTTGTTCTTTCTTTGAGGATGAGTTCCTCTGTCTTGGCATTTTGTCTAAGTCTCTGTCTTCTCTGTGTTAGGAAAGCCTGTTATATTTCCTGCTCCTGAGAGTAATGGCTATATTTAGAGGTCCTATACTGTCCAGGGCCTGGTGCTTGAGGAAATTTTTCTGGGGCATGCTGTGTGCATTCCACTGCTGTGTTTTGGCTGCTTTTTCCCTTGAGTGAGTCCTCTGGAGAATTTCTCCCTGTCTGCAGTGGGAAGCGTTTGGGGACCTTGTCCAGTGTGGCGATTTTTAACTAAGTCAGTTTTGGTTTGCTTGTTAAAAGAAACCAGACCCTGTTTCCCATAGAGCTGAAGCTTTGTAGCACTCTGTGGTTAGTAGACTTGGTACATGCAAGGGGTTTGTGCTGGGTGGAGGGGGCCCACTGTTGCTCTGGATTTCAGGCACACTTGCCCTAGTTAAAAAGCACCTGTGGGATGCCTGGGTGATTCCATTGGTTAAGGGTCTGATTCTTTAGCTCAGCACATGATCTCACAGTCGTGAGATCAAGCCCTATGTTGGGCTCTGCACTGGGTATGCTACCTCATTATGATTCTGTCTCTCTCCCTCTCCTTCTGCCCCTCCCCAACTCCTACTCTCTTGTACACCTTCCCACATGTGCTCTCCCTCTCAAAACAAGGGAAAAAAACAGCACATGCAGAATGTAGGGTGGGGTTCATTGGAGATGGGGGTGGCACATGGTGTAAGTACTTCAAGCCCTCCACTACTGGCACTGTGCTGCTCACTCAAGTCTATCAGTACTGATGGGGGGCAGGGGGGAAGATGACAACAGCCCACTCTCATACCTGGAGATGGGAGTTTGCACCCACTTCTGTTCAGGAATCCCTCATAGAAGAGCAAACAATCTCTCCTCATATGTCCGAGGCATCCTTCAGATCCCTGCCTTCATGCTGTGTCTGAGCCATCTGCCCACTGGTGGTGTAGTGCTCCTGTGTTTCTTCTCAGGAGCACTGACCAGGTTTTAAAACTCAAATTTTAGGGACCCAGCACAGGGTTGACATACAGCACAGGGTTGACATCTTCTCCAGGAGGGTCTTGCCATGCTCAGGCTGGTGCTGGTTTGTCCTAGAGGGGCAGTTGCACGAATGCACAGGGGCTTGGAGATTATGGTAAAGTGCAACAAAAAGCCAGTGTCCAGGTTAGCTGCCTTCTGCAGGTGCCTCTACTCCTATGCTAATGAACAGGGCAGAAAAATGGTTTTTGCTGGCTCATTGTCCCCTATGAGGCAAAGCCACCTCTCCTAGATGTACTCCAAGAAGGGGAACTGTCTCTCCCATTACAAACCAGGAGATCTTCAGTCCATGCTTTCCTCTCCAAGGCCTCTGTGCTCCTCCACAGGAGCACCTCTATGCCTGCCAGGCTCCACTCTGGCGATGGCATGGCCTTCTAAAACTTCAGACTTTGAGCTCTGCTGCTTGTAAAAGCTTGAGATAATCAGTCCCTCTTGTTTTCCCAATTAATGGTTTTGGCAAAGTGTTTTTCTTGTGCAATCCTGTGTGTGCTGTGCTCACTCGCTCATACTCTTTCTCTCTCTCTCATCACCTCACCTCTCTCTGTGATCAGGGCTCCTCCCTGATCACACCTGTGAATCTGCAGCACCTGTGATTCTTTTCTCCCCCAAATCATATCTCTGCACCTCCTACCTTCTATGATATGTCCTCTTTTCTCCCTCTAGTTGTGCAATTTATTCTTTCAGTTCTCAGATTGATTTCTTGGGTGCTGAGAATCATTTGATATTTATCTAGCCGTGTTCAAGGGACAAGGTGAGCATAGATTCCTTGCGACTACTCTGCCATCTTAACTCCTCTCCCCATCTTAGTTAATTTCTATTGCTATGTCTTCAAATTAATTTCTTTCAAATTAATTTCTCCACTTAAAGTACTGAATCTTTCCTCTAGTATTTTGAATATAAGGTACACAGTGATAACTATTTTAATGTTCTGGTATGCTAATGCTAACATGACAACTCTGGATTGGTTTTGATTGATTGTTCTTCTCATGGGTCAGATTTTCTTATTCATTTGCATACCTGGTAATTTTTTGTTGGATAGCAAACATTGTGAATTTTCCCTTTTTGGATGCTGGATATCTTTGTGTTTTATAAATAGTCTTGATGTTCCCTGATGCAAAGTTATTGGGGAACACTTTTAGATCTTACTCTTAAGCTTTTTTTCTCCCCAGCTTTATGAATTTATAATTGAAAAATAAAATTATAAGATATTTAAAGTGTACATTGTAGTGATTTGATATTCATAGTGTACACTGTAAAAGGATTTTGCCATCTAGTTAATTAACACATCCATCACCTCATGGTTTATATTTTTGTTTTTTTCTTTTGGTGAGAACACTAAAATTCTACTTCCTTAGCAAATTTCAATTATGTAACACAGTGTTACCAACCAAACAGTCACATGTTTTACATTAGATTTTTAGAAATTATTCATCTTACAGCTAAAAGTTTGCACTCTTTCACCATCCCCTCCCTCCTTCCCCCAACCCCACACCCTGGAAACCACTTTTTTGCTCTGTTTCTAGGATTTTGATGTAGAATTTTTAAAAAGTGATACTATACATA
The DNA here is from genome assembly GCF_018350175.1 of Felis catus. NCBI lineage: Eukaryota > Metazoa > Chordata > Mammalia > Carnivora > Felidae > Felis > Felis catus. The sequence continues at coordinate 78,333,659 of NC_058369.1, forward strand.
CAGTATTTGTCTTTCTCTGTCTGGCTTATTTAATTTAGGATAATGCCCTCAAGCTCCGTCCATGGCTCTTAAGCTTTTTAAGGCATGACCAAAGCAGCATTTTGTCTAGAGCTGATTCTTTCCCATTACTGAGGTGAGACTTCTTGAGTTCTATACCTAGTTCCCCATGAATTTTGAGATTTTCCAGTCTGGCTTATAGGATGAGACACTATCTCAGGTCTTGTATGAGTCCCTCTAATTATTTCAGGTGGGTTTTTCCCCCTTAGCCTCCAGCAGTATCCTTACATACATGTCAGTAGTCTACTCAGTGTTCAAAGAGGACCCTCTTCAGACTTCCAAGTTCTCTGTCTGGCGGCATTCTCCTATCTAGTACTCTGTCCTGTAAACTTGAGCTGCTTTTGTGTCCCCAGATTTAGGTCTGTCTTCTCAACTCAGGGAATCTCCTGGACTCTGTGTTCCCTATTGTGGAGTATAAAACTCACCCAGTAAGAAGGGAGTTCTACAAGAGCTCACTTTATTTTTCATCCACTGGTTAGCCCTTAGTTGTCTGATGTCCAAGTCTTGGAAAACATTTTTTTTTCCTCAATATTTTGCCTACTTTTTTAGTAGTTTCAGGTGGGAGGATAAATATGGTCCATGATGTCTCATGTTGTTCAGAGGCCAAAGTTCCTATAATTGCATTCTGAAGCACACAAACATATAAAAAATTATTTCTTCATTTATGGCTCTCGGGTTTGCACACCCTGGCTTTAGGCTCTATGGGTCTTGATTTCCTTATTTGTAAAAGTAAAGGGATAGACTATGAATTAGTCTGAGTTCTCCAGAGAAACAGAACCAATAGGATATGGAGGATATGGAGGTGTATGTGTACACACACACTTAGAGATGTATTATAAGTTATCAGCTCATGTGGTGATGGATGCTGAGAAGTCCCATGATGTACCACCTTCAAACTGGAAACCTAGGAAAGCTGGTGGTATAGTTCAAAGGCATGAAAGCCAGACAGCCATTGCTGTAGATTCCAGTCTGAGTCTGATGGCCTCAGAAACAGGAATGCTGATGGCAGGAGGAGATTGATGCCCCAGCATGTGTAGTCCAGTGGAGAACAAATTCAGACTTTCTCAACCTTTTTGTTCTATCCAAGCCCTCAACAGATTAGCTGATATCCACCCACCTTGGAGGTGGAGGGGTCTCATCTACTTAACTCAGCCCACTAATTCAAATGCAAATCCCTCCAGAAACACCCTCACAGACATCCAGATAATGTTAAATCAGACATCTAGGCATCCCATGGCCTGGTCAAGTTGACACATAAAATTAAACATTACAGACCAGAAGCAAGACTCCTTGCATTATAGTTCTGAAGGTTTCAAGTTCATGAAATAGACCTGCTGATATTGTCTGAAACAGAGCATAGCAAGCACTAGCCTGAGCTGACTCAAAGTTCACGTGGGGGAACTTGGTGACCATGCATCTCCTCCCTATAGTTATTTCTCTTCTTTTCATCCATCTATTCGATCATTTTAGTGAGTACCTACTATGTGCCAGGCACTATGGTAAGCACTGGAGATACAGAAACAAACAGACTGACTAGTACATTAGTGAATGCTTATCAAGCATTTACCAGGAGTCTGCTGGGCCAGTGCAAAGCACCTGACCTGCAGTATCTTACTCAGTTCTTCATAGGATTGACGTGAAGATTATCTTTACACAGATAAGAAAACCACGATCACAGAACCACTGAGTAATAAAACAGAGATGTGAACCTAGGCAGTCTGACTCCAGATCTTCTGCTTTTAATATCTTTGCCATAGATTCTGAAAGGTGACCCACAGACAAAACTTAGCTTGTAGATATATTTGTTTGGACACACTTCCTTGTACAAAAAATTAAATCTGAGTTTCTGAAACTCTCCAATTTGCCAAACTGCATACTGTTTCAATTCTTTCATACCCAGCCTGATTCTTTTATTTACCTGTCTGGCCCTTAAAGGCATTTGGATTTTGATTTCTGCCCACTTCTGTGCTACCTTCTTTTCAGGGTAATTGCGTACATCTTCCTCCTCTCTCAGCTCTGTTAACTACTCCTCAAGTAATTCTTTATCACAACACACCCCTCCCTTTTACTCCTTTTCTCTTTCCCATTTATCCTTAATTTCCTGCCAAGTTTTTTCTCAAAAATTTCTCACTCTTTTCCCTCTGGTTTTGAGCCTTATCCCCATGGGCTGATTGTGGCTGATATACTATAGCATTAAGACAAGAAAGAAGTGTAAATGGACATAATAAAAGATTCCTTAAATGTCTAAAACCTTTGAAAATTTCATTCTGTTTCTTCAGATCTCAAATAAAACTAAACAAACAAGAGGACTGACATTATCTTTTTTTTTTCTTTTCTGCCTCATCAAAATCTGATTAAGAGAAACAGAGTTTTGATGTGGTCGTGTTTTCCTGTTTTGTTTTAACCATAGTATCTGGGCTTGACTGTAAAGCAAACCATAGGATATACCATCTTATGAAAACAAATACATTTCAAATTCCAAATAATTGACTGAAGAATGCAGTTTTTAAAAATCTGAGTATGATTTATGTAACTACATAACCTGTTTCAGATGCATACCCAAATGATTCTATATTTGTATATATTGCAAAATGATCACCACAATAAGTCTAGTTAACATCTGTTGTCATACACAGTTATACATTTTTTTTTCTGGTGATGACAACTTTTAAGATACACCTTCTTAGCAACTTTCAAATAAACAATACAGTAGTATTAACTACACTCACCATACTATACATTACATCCCCGTGGCTTGCTTATTTTATAACTGGAAATTGTACCTTTTGATTGCTTTCACCCATTTCTCCCACCCCCACTCCTTGCTTCTGCCAACCACCAATCTGTTCTCTGTATCTATACACTTGGGGTTTTTGTTGTTCCACATATAAGTGACATTGTATGCTGTTTATCTTTCTCTGACATATTTCTTATCACAAATGGCAGGATTTCCTTTTTTAATTGCTGAATAATCCATTGTGTATGTATATACCACACAAAATAATATATATATATGTATATATATATGTTTTTTTTTAAATATAATTGACAACATTCTATTAGTTTCAGATATACAACATAGTGATTCCACATTTGTATCCGTGGTGAACTAATCAATGCAGTATGTGTGTGTGGTTTCTGTCATCATGCAAAATGAATATAATCTGATTTACTATATTTTTATGCTGTACATTGAATCCCTGTGACTTAATTATTTTATCACTGGTGGTTTTTGTATCTCTTGATCCCCTTTACCCATTTTGCACTCCCTCCATCTCCCAGTCCTCTTTACTTCCAACAACCACCACTCTATTCTCTGTATCTGAGTTTAGGTGTGTTTTGTATTATTTCTTTGTTTTCCTTTTGTTTTAGATTACACATATAAGTGAGAACATGCAGTATTTGTCTTTCTCTGACTTTTTCCCACTTACATAACAGTCTCTGTTGTCACATGTTGTCCCATGTTGTCACAAAAGGCAAGATTTTATTTTTTAATGTCCAAGTAGTATTCCTGATTTCAAGCCATACTACAAAGCTATAGTAATCAAAATAGTATGCTACCTGCACAAAAACAGAAATACACAGAGAACCCTCCTACTGTTTTCCATAGGGGTTGCATTTCTTCCAATGGTGAATGAGGGTTCTCTTCTTTCTATATCCTGACCAACAGTTATTTATTTATATATTTTTTATACTAGCCATTCTGACAGATGTGAGGTGATCTCTTACCGTGGTTTTGATTTGCATTTACCTCATAAGTGAAGAGAATTTTTTTTTTAATTTTTTTTCAACGTTTATTTATTTTTGGGACAGAGAGAGACAGAGCATGAACAGGGGAGGGGCAGAGAGAGAGGGAGACACAGAATCGGAAACAGGCTCCAGGCTCTGAGCCATCAGCCCAGAGCCCGACGCGGGGCTCGAACTCACGGACTGCGAGATCGTGACCTGGCTGAAGTCGGAAGCTTAACCGACTGCGCCACCCAGGCGCCCCGAAGAGAATCTTTTCATGTTCCTGTTGAATATCTTTTTATCTTCTTTGGAAAGAGTCTATTCAGACCTTCAGCCCATTTTTTAATTGGATTGTTTGGGGAGTTTTGTTGTTATGGGGTTATGTGAGTTCTTTCTATATTTTGGATATGAACCCCTTTTTGGATGTATTATTTGCAGATATCTTCTCCTATTCAATAAGTCATTTTTTTACTTTGCTGATGGTTTCCTTTGCTAAGCAAAATCTTCTTAGTTTAACATAATTCCATTTGTTTATCTTTGCTTTGTTGCCCTTGCTTTTGGAGTCAAATCAAAAACAAAAAAATTGCTATGACCAATGTCATGAAACTTACCACCAATGTTTTCTTCTATGAATTTAATGGTTTCAGGCATTAACATTCAGGTTTTTAATCCAGTTTCAGTTAATTTTTGTATATGGTATAAAATAGTTGTCCAGTTTCATTCTTCTGCATGTTGCCGTTCAGTCGTCCTAACACCATTTACTGAAAAGACTGTCCTTTCCCCATTTGTCATAAGTTAATTGACCATATGTGTGTGGGTTTATTTCTAGGCTATTTGGTTCTATTGATATGTGTATTTCTGTTTTTATGCAGGTAGCATACTGTTTTGACTACTATAGCTTTGTAGCATGGCTTGAAATCAGAGATTGTAATACCTCCAGCTTTGTTCTTCTTTTTCAGATTGCTTTGGCTACTTAGGATCTATTGTCGTTCTATACAAATTCTATAATTGCTTGTTCCAGTTCTGTGAAAAATGCCATTGGAATTTTGATAGGGATTACATTGAATCTGTAGATTGCTTTGGGCAGTATGGAAAATTTAACAATATTCCTCCAGTCTATGAACATGGAATATCTTCCGATTTCTTCTGTTTCTTTAATCAGTTTCTTACAGTTTTCAGTGTATAGATCTTTCACCTTCTTGGTTAAGTTTATTCCTAGGTATTTTATTGTTTGGGGTGCAGTTGTAAATGAGATTGTTTTCTTAATTTCTTTATGATAGCTCATTATACGGGTATAGAAATGCAACTAATTTCTGTATGTTAAATTTGTATCCTACAAGTTTACTGAATTATTCTAACACTTTTTGGTGGTCTTTATGGTTTTTCTATATGCAGTATCAATGGCAAATGGTGACCATTTTATTTCTTCCTTTCCAATTTGGATACCTTTTATTTCTTGTGTAATTGCTGTGGCTGGGACTTCCAATACTATGTTGAATAAAAGTAGGGAGAGTTGGCATGCTTTTCTTGTTCCTGATCTTAAAGGAAATACTTTCAGGTTTCACAGTTGAGTGTGATAATGGGTGTGGGTTTGTCACATATGGCCTTTATTATGTTGATACACATTTCTTCTATACCCCCTTTGTTGAGACTTTTTATAATCAATGAATGTTAAATTTTGTCAAATTTTTTTTCTGTGTCTATTGAAGTGGTCATACAATTTTTATTCAATGTCGTACCTCACATTGATTTGTGGGTTGATTGATTTGTGGATGTTGAAATATTCTTTCATACCTGGAATAAATTCCACTTGATCATAGTATGTGATCCTTTTAATGCATTGTTGAATTTGGTTTGCTGATATTTTGTTGAGGATTTTTGCATGTACTTTCATCAGGCATATTGGCCTGCACTTTTCTTGTTTCAGTAGTGTCTTCATCTAGTTTTGGTACCAGGCTAATGCTGGCCTCATTAAATGAGTTTAAAAGGAAGTGTTCTTTCTCTTTAATATTTTGGAAGATGGGTATTAAATCTTCTTTGGGGGCACCTGGGTGGCTCAGTCGGTTGAGCATCTGACTTCAGCTCAGGTCATGATCTCGTGGTCTGTGAGTTTGAGCCCCACGTTGGGCTCTGTGCTGACAGCTCAGAGGCTGCTGGAGCCTGCTTCAGATTCTGTGTCTCCCCCTCTCTCTCTGCTCCTCCCCCACTCATACTCTGTCTGTCTGTCAAAAATAAATAAACATTAAAAACATTTTAAATCTTCTTTGGATGTTTGGTAGAATTCACCAGTGAAGCTCTCTGGTCCTGGACTTCTGTTTGGGAGGTTTTTTGAATTTTTTTAATCTCTCTTCTACTAATTGGTCTATTCAGATTTTCTATTTCTTTATGGTTCAGTGTTAAAAGATTGTATGTTGTTAGGAATTTATCCATTTCTTCTAGGATGTCCAGTTTGGTGTGTAATTGTCATAGTAGTCTCATATGATCCTTTTTATTTCTATGGTATCAGTTGTAAATTCTCTTTAATTTCTAATTTTATTTATTCGGACCTTCTATTTTTCTTGGTGAATGTGGCTGGAGGTTTACCTATATATTTTTTAAGTTTATTCATTTATTTTGAAAGAGAGAGGGAGGAAGAGAGGATTCCAAACAAGCTCTGCACTGTCACCACAGAGCCCCATGTGGGGCTTGAACTCATGAACTGTGAGATCATGACCTGAGCTGAAACCAAGAGCTAGATGCTTACCAACTGAGCCACCCAGGCACCCCAAGGTTGACCTAGTTTTGTCTGTCTTTTCAAAGAGCCAGCTTTTATTTCCATTGATCTTCTCTCTTATTTTTTAAGTTTCTATTTTATTTCTGCTCTGATCTTGTTGCCTTTCTTCTACTAACTTTAGGTTTATTTCCTCTTTTTCTAGTTTCTTTAGGTGTAAAGTCAGATTGTTTGGGATTTTTCTAGTCTTTGATGTTGGCCTGTATTGCTGTGAACTTCCCTCTTAGAACAGCTTTTGTTACATTGCATAGATTTGGGAAAGTTATTTTCATTTTCATCTGTCTCAGGCATTTTTTTTTATTTCTTTGACCCATAGGTTCTTCAGTAGCATGTTGTTTAGTCTCCATGTGGTGGTATTTTTTTTTCCATTTGTATTCTTTTGATTAAATTCTAGTTTCATACCATTGTGGTTGGAAAAGATGCCTGATGGGATTTCAGTTGTTTTGAATTTGAGATTTGTTTTGTGGTCTAACATGTGATCTATCCTGGAAAATGTTCCATGTGCCCTCTAGAATAATGTATATTGAGTTGGTTTTGGATGGAATTCTCTGTATTTATCTATTAAGTCCACTTGCTCTAATGTATTGTTTAAGGCCATTGTTTTTGTAATGATTTTCTGTCTGTATAATCTATCTCTTGATATAAGCAAGGTATTAAAACCCTGTGCTATTATTGTTACTGTCTTTTTCTACCTTTGTCTATTAATATTTTCTTTATATGTTTAAGTTCTGTGTTGAGTGCGTAAATATTTACAAATGTTACATCCTCTTCTTGGATTGACCCTTTTAACATTATGTAATACTCTTTTTGTCTCTTCTTATCTTTGTTTTAAAATATATTTTGTCTGATATGACTATGGCTACTCCAGCTTTCTTTTCATTACCTTTTGCTTGGAAAACCATCCCTTTACTTTCAGTCTGCATGTGTCCTTAGATCTGAAGTGAGTGTCTTGTGGGCAGCATATAGATAGATGAGTCTTGTGGGGTTTTTTAAAAAATGTTGATTTACTTATTTTTAGAGAGAGAGAGGGAGGGAGAGAGCAGGCATGTGGGAGGGGAAGAGAGAGAGAATCCCAAGCAGACTGCTGATTGTTGGCATAGAGCCAGATGCAGGGCTCGATCCCACACCATGAGATCATGACCTGAGCTGAAATCAAGAGTCTGACACTTAACAAGCTGAGCCACACAGGCACCCCAGTCTTGTGTTTTTTTTATATCCATTCAGTCACCCACCCTATGTCTTTTGATTAGAGAATTTAGCACATTTACATTTAAAACAATTATTAATACATATGTACCTATTGCTATTTTGTTAATTATTTTCTTGTTATTTTTGTACTTCTGTGGGCCTCTCTCTCTTTTCTCTTGTGATTTGATGATTTTCTTTAGGTTTATTTTTGGGTTCCTTTCTCTTTATTTTTTTGTGTATCACAGGTTTTTGGGGTTTTGGTTACCATGAGGTTCATATATATTGATGTATATCTATTTTAAGCTGATTGAATGTACTTGAACTTGAGCAACTCAAGCATTACATTTTTACTCCCCAACCCCTGCAATGTTTCATGTTTTGACATCATATTTTACATCTTGATTTGTGTCTCCCTTAGTTACTTACTGTGGTTACAGTTGATTTTTACCATTTTTGTCTTTTAACCTTTATACTTTTTAAGTGGCTGATCCACTGCCTTTATTGCATGTTTAGTTTTACCAGTGCGATATTTTCTTTTGTATATTTTATGTTATGGTCTTTTATGCTTGATGAAGACCCTTTAACATTTCTTGTAAGTCTGGTTTAGTGGCGATGAACTCCTTTAGTTTTTGCTTGTCTGGGAAATTTTATCTCTCCTTTAACTCTGAGTGATAACCTTGCTTGGAAGACTATTCTTTAAATATATCCTACCACTACATTTTGGCCTGCAAAGTTTCTGGTGAGAAATCTGGTAGAAGGTAACCTTGCTCTTACAAAGTTACTCTCTTTATTGCCCCAGGAATGCACACACTTGTTCATTCATCTGTTCATCATTCATTCATTATTCATATACACCATTGTCAGGCTCTGAAACAGGCTCTGAAAACACAAGGACAAATAGAACTCAACCCCCTCCTTAAAAGGCTCCTGATCCAGTGTAGTGGTCCCTACCACTGTTACCTCATGGCACAAATGATGGATGGATGTTCACTCATTCGTTAGTCTGCTGGTTATAATCCTGGATGCACCCTCCTCTTCTTTTCCCTCTTAAGAGAGAATGGAAGGCCAGTGAATGAGAGCACTATTATTCAAGAGAGAACTTTTATCTTTTTGAAGTTACAGAAAATTATTTTTAAAGTACATTATTTGCTAACTTATGTGTAAGTAGTGAATGATATGGGTCATGCTGATGTGTCTTGCAGGTAATAATCTAAAATTTAGTGGCTCAAGTGACACTGCTCACTTGGAATGTCCTTTTCTTCTTTATTGAAGTGAATGCTGAGGGCGTCAACTAGTCCTCATGTTCCCAAAGAAAAGCAACTCAGAGATGAGGAACCTCCCACCCTTTTGAGGAGAGAACTTGATATCTGATCTTTCACCTTTGTGTTCTTTGAGTAAATACCACAAAATACAAAAGAACTGGGAATGTTAACCAGAAGAATAGAGTGTTAGAGAGATTGTGACAGGAGTCACTTGTCTGAAGGAAGAGATTTATTCTATTAGTTCCAGGGGAATAACGCCAATGAGAGAAAGCTATAAGAGGTATAATTCACACCCACATGACTTGTTCCCCAAAGGGGTGTGGCCAAAATAGCACTGAACTTGGAAATGCTCTGTTACAGGGGGTGGGGAGAACCCCAACATAAATAAGATCAAGACAAAAGGGGAACTTAATAATGACTAAGGAAGCCAGGGGTGGAGGGACTTCAGTCACCCCTGGATTCCCATTGTGTTGTTAAAAATCTATCTTCACCCCTGGTTTCTATGCCAGTACTGCACTGGCCTCCCCACTGGGAGGGCTCTAAGATACATGGTGAAGTGAATCTTGGTGTCCCAGGTCACACCCAATAGCAGCAGTGCTATTCACAGTGGCTTGAGCACACTCCAGAGACTTGGGAAAGCGGTGCTGACTGGCTGCTGGAGTCATATGCTGGCCTTAAAACCAGGGATGTGGAAGAGGGGGTTGAAGCTTCCTGCCCAACCTTCAGAGTCTAAAGCTAAGGTGACCACCTCCCACCAAAAGAAAATGAGGCTGCTAGACTGAGTGAAGGGGGGAGTAGGTGAAGGACAGGTGAAAAGAGCAGACACTGTTTGTGTTTCCAAGACTGATCAGAATAAATGAAGTCCTGTACTTGTTTTTGTTTTGTTTTGGTTTTTTGTTTTGTTCCACATGAAGGCCATGCAGAAATCTTCGGCAGCTCTTCTTAAAGTTCCCTGTTAATTATCCAATTCCACACTCTCATATACCACAGCAGCCCTCAACACAATTCTCTTCAACTTAAAGATTCCCCTCCTCCTCAGCTTTTCCACCTGATTCTTGTACACAAAATGGGAAAACCGGTCTGACTGGTAGAATTGAGGAAGGGACAGGACAAGTAACTGTTTGGGGTGGGTGTGGGGAAGTTGGAAACACTGGCAACTGGATTATTTTATCCCATCACTTCAAGAAAATCAGATTCTTCCAAGGAAAACAATGAATTCCCAATCCTGGAGGACAGGCCATGCTCCTAGGACATGAGAGACCTGGAGCTTCACAAACTCACTCAGTGCCCTGCTGCCACATTGGAACTTTATACAAGTCTACTTCATGTTTTTTGAGAAGGGAATTTCTCTTCTCACATGCTATCAAGGGTGTTGCTAATAACTTAAACTAGTATGACTTGCATAATGGTCTGGCACATCTGGGACTGAAGCTTCAAGACTATCTACTAGCAAATAAACAGCTATGAAAGAAGGGGAGAAAGTAGTAAAGAGCAAAAAGCAACCAAAAACTCAAGTGAAAAAACATGGCCAAGATGGAGGGATGGGCAAAATGGGTAAAGGGAAGTGGGAAGTACATGCTTCCAGTTATGGAATGAATAAGTCATGGGAATAAAAGGTACAGCACGGGGAACCTAGTCAGTGGTATTGTAACAGTGTGGTGTGGTGATAGATGGTAGCTACACTGTGGAGTATAGCATCTTGTATACAATTGCTGAATCACTTTGTTGTATACCCTGATACCAATGTAACGTTGTGTGTCAACTATATTCAAATAATAATAATTTAAAAACCTGGCCACCTTCATTAAGTGATGGGAAGTAAAAATAATTCAAGGCGATTACCTAGAAGGGAACTTTTGGTTTCATCCATTTCTGAGATAAACCTCATTAATATAAATAGTTCCAAAACCAAAAATTTGGAAAACCTCCCCCTATATTTAACTAGCCGCTTATCTCCTGGCCAATTTGTCTTAGAAGGTACACCAGGAAGCTCTATTTTATTTCTCTAAACTAAAACAACTATAGGAGCTTTGAAATTTTTATTATTTGTTTAATGGTCCAGGTGGATACATGAGAACACCTGCTTTAAAATGTTTTAGATGAAAATTATTATGATTATAATAAAGCAAAACTCTAAAGCCTTAAGATTTGTTTCATAATAAAGAAGCCCAAAATTGTTCCATCCCTATATCACCTCTGGAATGGCCTTTCATGCAGACCTCATCAGGCCCTCCAGCTGTCAGTAGGAGAGTGTCATTTCCACCCCCCTCCCTTAGCTGATTGCCAAAACATTTAGTTTTGCATTTTACCACCATCATTGGATAGCCCTATTCCAAAAATATATCAGGAAATATCTCAAATTTATGGAGGGTCAGTAATTGTCAAGCACTTAGTGAGAAGTAGTATTTTAAGGAGGATTACCTGAAGGAAATGCATTTCTAACACTGTAAAATTTATCCTTGGGTTAGCAGACCCTCAGGGAACAGACTACCTGGACCACTAAGTTGTGGCGTCCCATCTAGTTAATTTTATTGAGCCCAGCATTGGCGTTCTGCCATTTGCATGCTCTAAGGAGTGGTATAAGAAGCAGTGCCAAGAAATGTGATGCTGCCCTTACTAAAGTGGTTTTGGGGGCGCCTGGGTGGCTCAGTAGGTTGAACATCAGACTCTTGATTTTGGCTTAGGTCATGATCCCAGAGTCCTAGGATCGAGCCATGCTGAGTATGCAGCCTGCTTAAGGTTCTCTCCCTCTCCCTCTCCCTCTCCCTCTCCCTCTCCCTCTCCCTCTCCCTCTCCCTCTCCCTCTCCCTCTCCCTCTCCCTCTCCCTCTCCCTCTCCCCCTCTCCCCCTCTCCCCCTCTCCCCCTCTCCCCCTCTCCCCCTCTCCCCCTCTCCCCCTGCCTCTTTCCCCACCTGGAGCACAGGTTTGTTCATTCTCTCTCTCTCTCTCTCTCTCTCTCTCTCTCTCTCTCTCTCTCAAGATTAAAAAAAAAAGGTTTAGGAGAAACTGCTCATGGTTGTTTTAGGATTCTTCCTGCATTAACTAGAATTCCAGAACACATGTTTATTTGCATCCCACCCCTAGTCCCTGAGGCCCCAAGTGCCAGGCCTTGCAAGGAGGTTTTGGCCCACCCCTCACATTTTGACCTTCCCTAAGGTGATGCACCAGATGGAGAAGCCTGGGGGAGATTCTTCAGGTTACTTGGGCTGTGTTGGTGGTGGTTATTTTGCCCTGGAAGGGGACCCCACAAGTTATTACTATTTTAGGCAATCCACAACCATGACTCTGCAAATTTACTGCAGAGGTTTTATTGGCACCATGGGACTGTTTTACAGAGACTGCAGAACTTTAACTGACCCTTAACACCTTAGGGACAGATCCTCTACCCTGGGGTTATGGTGATAAGGTCACTTTCACATAATTTGAATGTGCTCTCTAATGGCCAATTCAAAGATCTGTTTGCGGCATTTAAATTGCTGCTAGTAATTTAGCTGCTGTTTAACACAGGCAATTATTGCATCATTTCACACGTTGAAACTGAACACTCAGCCCTAGTGGTTATTGCATCACCTCAGAACAACCCGCTCTTCCAATCAATTAAACTCATTGCGCTTGAACACGAGTTGGCTGCCAGTCACGCTTTAAATCACCACCTCACCACCTATTTCACAATGAACTGCCAAAATGAAATGACCTCCCTAAACATAATCCATCTCTTCCTTGGGACAAACTGGCTTTGAAAGAGATTTTCCGTGGTCTTCTGGGAATAAAACTATTGCCTGTCTCCCCTCACCCCTTCCTCCACAGGGAGGAAACCTTCTCAGGTCTCTGTTCCAGGAATTGTAGCGTTGCTTCCCAGCTGAAGTTTGTTTTTGTCCTAGGACATTGTGGATGATGAAACTAGTTGTGTTAACTGTTTTCTCCCCTCCATTTATTTTTGTTATACCAGTAAAGCATGCTCATTCTAGGAAAAATCAGAATACATAGCTGTGCAAGATGAAGAATAAATAAGTTAACTAAAATCTCACAACCCAAATGGTATCATGGCTAAAATATCAGTTATCCTTCCAGTCTTTTCTGTTTTCTCTTTGAACTGGCTGTTAGAAAGAGCCAGATACCAAATCCCAATACGGACAAGGATTTAGTATACAACCATGAAGAAAAGATGTAAGATATAGATGGTAATGGCTCTCCATTTGGAAGAATATAAAATTGAACTTCTACCTTATAGTACATGGAAAAATCCACTTCAAATATATTAAGTATTTAAATGTAAGAAATATAACAAAGAAGTGATTGTTTAAAAATTGGTAGGCTACATGATCTTTCTAAGGGTGGGAAAGACTGTTTAAAGTCAAAACTAGAAGCTATAAATGACAACATCATTATACTTACTTTTTAAAAACTTAAAGCCAATAGAAAAACAATAGGATAAGTATATTTGTAATGTAAGTAACAGGTTTGTATCTCTAATGCAAACTCTTAAATTTGAGGAAAAAAATGAGATGATGAAAGATACCCAAAATACACAAATGAACAGTTGACTGAAGAATAAAATCAAATGGCCAACACACCAACAAACATAAGATGCTGAGATTGACCAGTTGTCAGAGAAAGGTAAATTAAATTTAATGATAAAACACCATTTTACACTATGACTGGCAGAAAGAGCCATAATACCATATGCTGGTGGGGGTAGGAGGATGTACTCATATTGTGCTGGTGAGTGTGATATGCTAAAATCTTCTGGGAAAGAAACTTGACATCTATTAAAATAAAAGGGACATGTACCCCTTGACCCAGAAATCCATACCAAGGAACATAGCCCATACAAATACGCGCATATTTAGGGATATATGTCTAAGGAGGTTTACTGCAGCATGGTGTCAGAGGAAAAACAGGGAAAAAGAGCATACCCGTTACCAGAGTACTAGCTTAATAATTTATGATACATCTCACATAAAGGAATATGTTTGCAATCAATTTTTAAAAAGGAATTAAAACTAAACCAGATGATTTGGAGGAAATCCTCATAAGATACTACTGAGAAAAATACATAGAATGATTCTATTTTTGAGAGATAAGAATTGACAGAGGTGTGTATGTGTACCTGAATGAGATTATATAAGTACAGAAAACAGTAAGGAAGGAAGCAAATTTGGTTGTAAAAATTGGTTACCTTGGTCAGGGGAAGAAGGCCATGTGATCAAGGTGCATGAAAGTGGAAAAGGGAGAAGGGATGCACAGAGCCAAGTTTAAGGGGAAAGAAGCAAAAAAAAAATCACTAAAAATAAAACTCTGTGCATATGATCACATTTATACTTTTGTATAAAATTATGTGATTTAAGTGTTGAATTGTTTCCCTAAAAGAAGATAAGCCCTAACCCCCAGCACCTTAGAATGTGACTTTATTTGGAAATAGTCTTTATAGAGGTAATCAAATCCACATGAAGTCATTAGGGTGGGCCTTCATTCAATGTGACTGGTGTCCTTGTAAAAAAGAGAAAATTTGGCACAGACACGCATATGGTGAAGATGATCTGAAGACACAGAAGGAGAACACTATGTAAAGGGAGAGGATTGGAGTGATTCATTTATAAGCCAAGGAATGCCAAGATTCTGACTAACCACAAGGAGAGGCAATCAAATAGCCCCCTGTATGTTTCAGAAGGAGCAGAACCCTACGAACACACCTTGATTTCATACCGCTATCCTCCAGAACTGTGAGATGACAGAATTTTGCTTTAGGCCACCCATTTGTGACACTTTGTTATGGCTGAACTACGAAATGAATATATATTGTGTGTGTATTTAAAAAAGATCAAGTAGCAAATTTAAAAAATCCTTATCTAAATCAGTAAAAATACCCGATAAATTCAGAGCCATATTTATACTTCCATCCCTTGAATAGACTTACCATACTTCTTTTAGTCCTTTTTCATCCCTCATGTATTCATCTTGATGTCCATCTTAAGTTACTTTTGGAACACAGAGCTGTAGATTTATGTAAGTCCTATAGCCTTGGAGCTGATGGCCTAGTTGAACCATATACACTAAAGGAAACTGACCAAGGTGAGAGGAGATGAAAATGCAGAATGAGGTGACCCCACAGCCCTTGATCCTCAGAAAGAGATGAAAAACTATCAAACTACTCAGAAACAGCAATCTCATGGCCAGATTCCATGTTCCAGTTTCCATTCACTTTAGGCCTGTTGTTTTGGTTTCTGTGAGGAGTAGTCTTCAGAACCCTCCCCCCGAAACAACACTTTTTTATTTAAGATAATTGGAGTGGATGTCTGATTAATGTAACCAAACTTAAGACCCCCAGGAAGTTTGTGGTGGGTGAAGGACAAATGGTTGAATGGTGAATTCTGAATTAAAATGTTCAGTTGTGTGGCCCAAAGATTGAGTCCCTCTCAGCCTCACCTAATCAGTGTACACTAACACTGAGAATTGCATGATGGGTCCAAATTCTGTAACTGCGAATTTTGATCTATTTTTTTGATGTGAAGATAATTAAAAGATAGCAAAGTTGTATATGAGAGCTTAAACTTACTCTCAGAGACTGAAATTTGGAAGAACCAACATATAAGAGATGAAATCAATGATCAGTAGTCCTCCCCCACCCCCTGCTAGAGAAATTGTCTCATGAAAAGATGTAGGAATTCAGGTAGCTGAGGCCAAATTGCACGAGCAAGAATATCTCAGAAGGCTGATGACCCATGGAATTTGAAAAGAGGATCAAAAGATCAAATGAGTCAGAGTACCTTCAATACTGAGCCAGGAGAAGGAGCCCCAACTCTCCAGGTTACCCACATAGTTTTGGAATGTGCCCATAGTGAGAAAGGTGGCATAATTCTGACTGGCAAAACTTGAGGGCACCTATCATTAATACCATCAAGAAAAACCCTCTTGTTTAGTCTTAATTGTTATCTTTCTGATAATAAATCCTTTCTCCAAATAGATGTCTCTGTGGGGAAGGTACTTTGAGTTTTGATAAGCTCTCCCAGCCATATTGCCCACTGTGAAGTTGTATTTTTTCTGAAAAGGAATAAATGATGGGCCACTTTATGTCAGCCTCTGTTGAATCAATCCCGAATCTACTTGTGTAGGTAAGTTGACAACACAGTTTCTGATGAGCTCTCTAGAGAAGAGCTCTAGGGCATTCTTGTTTTATTAACTGTATCATCTAGCAGATGAGTGATTGAGATTATAAGCACCCGAGGGAAGACTTGGTCAACTCTGTAGGGTGATCTTGATGCAAAATCCAGGTGGTGGTGGTTTGGTGTGTGTGTTTGTTTATGATCACATGCTTTGATGTTGGGCTGACTAACTGGGAACCATATTCCAGACAAAATTCTGGTCATCAATCTTAATACTGCCTTCACACAAACATAGTAAATGACATGAGCCAACAAAAGAAATTCTGCAATTAATTGCTGCCTTTGGCTTAAATGGAATGGGTCAAGAAGGCCAACAAAATAAAATGTATTTTTCCCCCAGACCAACACCCTCTCTACTGGCTAAGAATCAGGTTATTCTTCAGTTTATAAGAAGTTCCCCTAAATAGATAAACTCTAAATATCCTGAACCATAACCACTGCTAGACAATCAGAAGCCTGGATTATAGTTTAATTAGCTAATTAAGCTTAATTGGTTTATTTATGTGCCAAAAGCCATGATCACTCGCTACAGGCTGAGTGTGACATGCTTGGCATAGACATCCAACTGCTTTCAGCTCCATGCCTCCTGATCCCATTCGACACCCCCAGCTCTGGATTTCTGTGCTGGGCCTCCTCAGTCCACTCTGTGTTATGGTTATGCCAATGCATATGAGGTCCAGCTTTTCCTTTTTATAACAGAAATTTGCTTTGGGAACTGCACTGGGGAAGTCACTGTGCTGGACTCTACTTTTTTTAGAAATTTCTCTGAGCTTAAAGTTAAGCTGTGTATGTTCTAATTCTTGGCTCTCTGCTCACTTAGGTGGATTTTGTGCTTCTCTTTAGGGGACTGCAGGGCAGCAACTGCCACCCTTTTGGTCCAAATGTGGGGCATCACAAAGTCCTCCTCAAAGGACCCAGAGGAAGGTGGGCTTAAGAACTCTGGTGAAAATGGTCTGACAAGTGTTCAAGCTATATCCAAACCATAATCTTAATTAAATGGTAAAAAGAGGGGACTAGTTGGAACCAATATCTGGAAAGCCTTCATCTTGGTATTAAGTCTCTGCAGGCTGTTTACGGTTCTCAGGAGATGCTGCACCCGCTGTTTTGACATTTAAGGAAGAGTAATGTGACTTACTTGCAATAGGTTCCAAGCTCACTGGCGTGCAAGCATTCGGCAGATCTGATCTGAAGCCAAGGTTTTGATGTAGTATGAAAAGATTAAAGAAAGGGTGCCTTAGTGTTCCCTGTATAGCTGATTTGCAGGTTAAATTGTTTATTTTCAACTTTCTGAGATTTGTCTAGAGAAGGTGTATGACTGCAGATTTCATTTACATCTTCCTTTTACTTGAATTTGATTAATTTGTGGTTAACTCTTCAAAAGGGAATGTTAAAAATAGACACAGCAAGTACAACTATAGAGAATAATGCTGGCTTACACATTATTACAGGAAGAGGAAAGGGTAGCTCTCTAAAAATGAAGCAGAACCAACATGAGATACATATTTTCCTTTTTTCCACATGCTGGTGCCATTCTGGAGAGAAAACAAGGGAGCTGTCACCCCAGTGAGAAATCCACTGGGGTTCTCCACACTGACTCAGAGCAGGTATAACCTAGACATCAAGAAGCTGCAATTGAGTAGAGAAATGTCTGAGGATACTGGGTAAATAGGGTAGGGATGACAGGGCCTCACCAGTCTGCATACAACTTTCTTTTGGTAAAAGGGCTGCCTGGGAAGGAGTAGGCACATCCCTTTCCCACGAACTGCCTCACAGCATCAGTTGGAATGATCCAAGCTAGGCTGGGTATGTGATATTATTGAGGTTATATGATACACCACTGGGTATGTGATATAATTGAGGTTTGAAGCCTTGAGTCTCTGACCTTCTTCTAGCTCATCTTGTCTTTAGTCTCCTACCTCCCCCCACCCCAAATTCTTTTTATCATTACACACAGAAACATCAGCACATTATTTCTGATCTCTAATATTCTGTCCCATCATTAAGCTTTGTTTGATGCTGTCTCAATCATCTTGTCTTAGATAATCTGTTGCTCCACCTTGTATGCATACATGTCCTTCTCCACAGGGAAAAGAATTTGTGGGGGACAGAAGAAAGGAAGAGGGAAGGAAGGGAAGGAAGGAGCAAAAGAAGAAAATAAATATGGCTATCATGTGGCTCTTTCCATTCTCCAGAAATTGGTTCATTAATTACTTACTTTAACAAACACTTTTATAGTGTTTATTGAGTGCTAGATGCTGTTTTAAGTGCTATGTTAGTAATAACTTTTAAAATCAAGTAAAAACAACTATCATGATATACTTTGTGAGGTAGGTTCTATTTCTTTCCTCATTTTACAGAAAAGGAAGCAGAGTTGAACCAAATGCTCAAGGTCACAGCCAGGTTCCAACCCAGTTTGGTTCTGGCTTCTTTTCTTAACCATTTCCTTTTGCTATCTTTTCCTTCAGGTATTTTAGTTTTTAAGAATCTAACCTAAACATTTTATGACTATATGAATAATACATTCTTCCTGTCAAAATTTGGAAAGGAGATAAAGGATAAAAAAGGAAAAGATAACTCCAATATTTCTAGCCTCCAAAAAGTACAGTTCCTATTCTTACATTATAAGTGTTTTATTTATGAGATTTTTGTTCACATATGGAGATCACATTACATGTATAATTCCATTTCCTAATTTTTCCTTAATGTCCTATAATAAGCATTTTCTAATGGTCACCAAACACTTTTTTTTTAATAACTACTGGGCATTTGAATTGTGCTAAATTTTTACTCACAAATCTACTTGTGTTTTGTCTTACTGTTTTTTCTCTAAAAAAAGATATTTGTGTTAAGACAATTTGATTACAAACGTTCTGATGACAAAAGATTTGGAAATAGAGAACTATTCAATTTATAAGTTCATCAAGGTTTGTGGGGGCATCCTTCCTATGCTAGACATGGTAAGAAGCTGTAGATATGGTGAACAGGAGCTGTTTCTTACCCTCAAGGAGCTTACATTCCAGTTAGGTAGACTAATATTGCAAAAAATATTAAAAAAGAAAATAAAAGGAGCCTCTTAGCCCCACCACCAAGAGATAACCACCACTCACAATTGTGTGTATAACCTTTCTAATATTTTTTTATTTATTTCTTTAGAGAATGGGTGAGGGGGCAGAGGGAGAGAGAGAATCTGAAGCACGCTTCACGCTCAGCTCAGTGCAGAGTCCAATGTGGGGCTTGATCCCACGACTCTGAGATCATGACCTGAGCCAAAAGCAAGGGTCAGACACTCAACCAATTGAGCCACCCAGGCTTCCTTCTAATATATATTATGTATACATATAGTTTTAAGGAAAAACTGAGATTACATTATCTATGGCTTTATAACCCAGCAGTAACATTTGCTATTATTCAATGTTTGTAAAAAAATTATACTGTTAATGGTGGCATAGTTTTCCCTTTTATGTTTCAAACATAATTTAATCATCTTTCTTTTGTAAAATATTCAGATTGCTTACACTGTTTTGAACTATAATGAGTAGGCTTAGACTTAAAACCCTTTTTTTTCACATCTCCCTGTGAAATTTCTGAAGATTGAGTTTTCAGCTCACAGATCATGTTTGAGACACTTAAGATAAAAACATTACACTTTAGAAAGCCTGAATATTTTTCAGTCTCACCAGGACCACACGAGAATATACCTTTACTGTGTCTTTACTCATATTGTCATTACAAAACAAAACAAAAAGTGAAGGTTTGCCAAGACCTTGTTCAATTCCCATCTCAGTTTGAATATATTTGAGTACAGATAAAGGGCAAATATTTTTTTTCACAAAATTATTGACTATTTGTGTATCTTTTGCTGATTTTTCCTTGTTCTTCGCATCTTTTTTTTGTAGTAGGGTTTTTCTTTTTTCCAAACTGATTTGAAAAATTTCTTGTCACTAACCTGTTAATTGATAATCATGTGTTTTTATAGAGATGGCTGTCTAAGTTAAAGACTGCTGCTTTCCTTGGCTCATGCCTGCCACTTTCCAGTTTCAAAGCCAACCACTGGGGTCTCTCTGAACCTTTTTCCATAGTTAAATATCTCTCTGACTCTCCTCTCCTTCCCCCAATTCCACTCCTAATGACCCTGGTGATTGTATTAGCCTCCCCCCCCACCCCCATTCCCCGATAATACAAGATAATCTCCCTATCTCAAGATCAACTGATTAGCTGACTTAATTCCACCTGCAACTTAATTTTCACAGGGGAATTAGGATGTGGACGTATTCTGTTCATTACAATACTTTATTATACTTTATTTACCAAATAGCTACCTCTCTATACATCTTTGTCTATCAATTTACTGTATTTTTTGATGTATTTAAAAGTAAATTGCAGATGTCAGTACACTTCACCCTAAATAGTTCAGCATAAGCTGAATTATAATAATTGTTTACAGCTTAAAAAAATGCTTTTTGGGGGGCGCCTGGGTGGCTCAGTCGGTTAAGCATCCAACTCTGTTTGGCTCAGGTCATGATCTCACGGTTTCATGAGTTGGAGCACCGCATTAGGTTGTGTGCATATGGTGCAGGACCTGCTTGGGATTCTCTGTCTTCCTCCCTCTCTGCCTCTCCTTCTTCCACTCACACTATCTCTGTTTCTCTCAAAATAAATAAATAAGCATAAAAAAAATTTTTTTAACCACAAAACTGGGTTTTCCAGAAAGAGCAGAGAATTAGAATCTGGGATGAACAAGTTACAGCAAAATCATAGGCAAATACTCAGTTTTTAAAAATCTTGTAAATTTTACATACAAGAAAATGTACAAAATTTATTTATTTATTTATTCATTTAATATAATGTATTGTCAAATTGGTATCTATACAACACCCAGTGCTCATCCCAACAAGTGCCCTCCTCCCTGCCTATCACCTGCTTTCCCCTCTCCCCATCTACCCTTGGTTTGTTCTCAGTCCTTAAGAGTCTCTTATGGTTTGCCTCCCTCCCTCTCTGTAACTTTTTTTTCCCCTTCCCCTCCCCCATGGTCTTCTGTTATGTTTATCAAGATCCACATATGATTGAAAACATATGGTATCTGTCTTTCTCTGCCTGGCTTATTTCACTTAGCATAATACCGTCCAGTTCCATCCATGTTGTTGCAAATGGCCAGATCTCATTCATTGTCATTGCCAAGTAGTATTGCAGAAAATGCACAAATTTAAAATATGCATTTGCTGAATTGAATAAATGCATACGCTTGTGTAACCCAAAATCCTATCAAGAAATGGCATCTTAACATCACCTATCATGCCCCTTCAGAACCACTGTTCTGTTTTGTTTTGTATTATAGGTTAGCTTTACCTATTCTAGATCTTCATTGAAATGGAATTATTCAGCATTCACTTTTATGTAAGTCTTCTTTTACTCAACTTTCTAAAATTTTCATTTTTTAGTATCAGTAGTTCATTCCTTTTTACTGTTGATATTCCATTGTGTTGAATATTACTATTGCCCAGTTGATGTATACCAGATTTCAGTTCTTGGCTCTTACAAATAAATTCTTACACAAGTCCTTGTATGGGCGTATGTTTTTATTTCCCTTAGGCAAATATCTAGAAGTAGAATTGATCAACCACTGGGAAAGAGTATGTTTAGTTTTATAAGAAACTGCTAGAACTTAAAGAAAATTTATATTATTTCACACTCTCACCAACAATATGTAAGACTTCCAGTTGCTCTAAATCCCTGTCAACACTTGGTGTTGTCAGTGTTTTTAATTTTATCCATTTTAATGGGTGGTGTCTTTTGTGGTTTTAGTTTGCATTTCAGTGATGACTAATGTTTAGCACTTTTTCATATCTCTTTTTTTATGAATGTATATTTACATCTTTTGCTCATCCTTACTGTTTTTTATAATCTTAAGTATTAACTGTTTTGTATCTCATTTGTTTTTATTTTAGTGGATGGTTTGAGATAGAAATTAAAAATTGTTTACACATATTGAACTAATTGTGTCCATATATATTAATATTGATATTACATATTTAAATTCAAGTTAGTTAACATACAGTGCATTGGTTTCAGGAGTAGAATTTAGTGATTCATCACTTACGTACAATACCCAGTGCTTATCCCAACAAGTGCCCTCCTTAATGCCTATCACCCATTTAGCCCATCCCCCCACCCAACACCTCTCCAGCAACCCTCAGTTTGTTCCCTGTATTTAAGAGTCTCTTATGGCTTGTCTCCTTCTGTTTTTATCTTATTTTTCCTTCCCTTCTGTTCATCTGTTGTGTATCTTAAATTCCATATATGAGTGAAATCATGGTATTTGTCTTTCTCTGATTGACTTATTTCACTTAGTATAGTACATTCTAGTTCCATCCATGTTGTTGCAAATGGCAAGATTTCATTTTTTGATCGCTGAGTAATATTCCAGTGTGTGTGTGTGTGTGTGTGTGTGTGTGTGTGTGTATCACATCTTGTTTATCCATTCATTAGTCGATGGACATTTGAGCTATTTCCATAATTTGGCTGTTTATAGTGCTGCTATAAACATTGGGGTGCATGTACCCCTTTGAATCAGCATTTTTGTATCCTTTGGATAAATACCTAGTAGTGCAGTTGCTGTGTCATAGGATAGTTCTATTTTTAATTTTTTGAGGAACCTCCATACTGTTTTCCAGAGTGGCTGCACCAGTATGCATTCCCACCAACAGTACAGTACAACAGTACACCAACAGTTCTCCTTTCTCCACATCCTTGCAAACGTCTATTGTTGCCTGAGTTGTTAATTTTAGCCATTCTGACAGGGTGTGAGGTGGTGTATCATTGTGGTCTTGATTTGTATTTCCCTAGTGATGAGTGATGTTGACCATCTTTTCATGTGTCTATTAGCCATCTGGATGTCTTCTTTAGAAAAGTGTCTATTCATGTCATCCTCCCATTTTTTAACTGGATTATTTGTTTTTTGGGTGTTGAGTTTAATAAATTCTTTATAAACGTTGGATACTAACTCTTTATCTGATATGCGGTTTGCATATCTCTTCTCCCATTCCATTGGCTGCCTTTTAGTTTTGTTGATTGTTTCCTTTGCTGTGTAGAAGCTTTTTATCTTGATGAGGTCCCAATAGTTCAGTTTTGCTTTTACTTCCCTTGCCTCAGAGATATATCTACTAAGAAGTTGCTGCAGCCAAGGTCAAAGAGGTTACTACCTGTTTTCTCCTGTAGGATTTTGATGGTTTCCTGTCTTATATTTAGGACTTTCATCCATTTTGAATTTACTTTTGTGTGTGGTGTAAGAAAGTGGTCCAGTTTCATTCTTCTGCATGTTGCTGTCCAGTTCTCTCAGCATTTGCTGAAGAGACTGTCTTTTTTCCATATATTGAAAAAATTATCCTTTATATTTCCACTGATGTGAAATGCTCTCTTTCTTATACTATTGAACACACTGGACTTTTTTTCACAAGGTTTTTTCTATCCAATTATAATGCTTATTCTTTCACTGTTATAATTTTAATTGTTGTGGACATAGAAGACACATTAAAAGTCGGCACTACAAACTCACTGTCCTTGTTCTCTCTTTTTCAGTATTTTATTTTTCACTTTTTCAAATGAAAATCACTTATTGAAGCTACATGCTTTTATATCTCATTATGATTTTGACTGGAAAATTTTTAAACTTACCAATTTTAGGGAAACTGCCCTTCTTACCTATTTTGCCTTACCATCTAGGAGCATAATAACTTTCTCCATTTATTCAAGTTTTCTTTAATTTTATTGAGCAAATTGAGTAAAATTGTTATTTGATATTTTGAGTTTGTTATGGTACTGTGAGACTGGTATTTTGGATCTCTGTCCAGTTTTCCTTCTTTTTGTAAATATTTTCTGGTATTTATATCCTTAAAAGAAATGAACAGTCACGAACCAACCAATTAACACATTTTAATAGACACACCTCAGGACTTGGCTCATCAAGGCCTGTTTGATTAACCATAGCGTCATGGGAGAAAATTTTCTAGGTAAGTAGGGCCACAGATGCCAGATGGAGTCTAGTGCATAGTATTCTATCTATAGGGATGCCTGTCCCTTACAAGCTGCTCCAACTCTAGGGACTAAGCAGATCACTAGTCCTGCATTATGTTACAGTCTTTAAGTCTTTGTAGACTCATGGTCTTTAAGGTTCCTTCCATCTGTAAATGACATTGGTCCTGTATCAGTGGTTCTTATCCCTGGCTATGCCAAAGAATCTATGATCTCAGAGAATCTGTTTTAAGTGATTTGGGAACTGGAACATCTATATTTTTGTCCCAGTTTTATTGAGATATAATTGACATAAAACATTGTGTTAGTCCATGGTGTACAGTATAATGATTTGATCACATATATATTGTGAAATGATCACCATGTAAGTTAATATCAATCATCTCACATAGTTACAAATTGTTTCTTATGAAGAGAACTTTCAAGATTTATTTTCTTAGCACCTTTCCAGTGTACAATGTATTATTGTTAACTATAGGCACCATGTTCTACATCATATCCCTAGGATTTACTTATTTTATAACTGGAAGTTTATACCTTTTGACCACATTTATCCGCTTCCCCCACTCCCTTCTCCCCACCTCTGGCAACCACCCATCTCTTCTACCTATGAGTTCAATTTTTAAGCTGCCACTTATAAGCAAAACCATACAGTATTTGTCTTTCTCTCTCTGATTTATTTCACTTAGTGTAATTCCCTCAAGGTTCATCCATGTTGCTCAAAATGGCAAGATTTCTTTCCTTTTTATGGCTGAATAATAGTCGTGTGTGTGTGTGTGTGTGTGTGTGTGTGTGTGTGTGTGTCGCATTTTCTTTATCCATTTATTCACTAATGAACACTGAGGGTGAATCTATGTCTTGACTCTAAGTTATGTTACAATGAACATGGGGATGCAGATATCTTTTTGAGATAGTTAGTTTCCTTTGGTTATATACCCAGAAATGGAATTGCTAGATCATCAGATAATCTCTTTTTAGTTCTTTGAGGAAACTCCACACTATTTTCCACAGTGGCTACACTAATTTATATTTCCACCATAAGTGCACAAGGGTTTCTTTTCTTCACATTCTCACTAAGACTTGTTATCTCTTGTGTTTTTGATGATAGGCATTCTAACAGATGAGAGCTGATATCTCATTGTAGTTTTTGTTTGAATTTTCCTGATGATTCGTGATGTTGAACACCTTTTTAAGTACTGTTGGCCATTTGTATGTTTTCTTTGGAAAAATGCCTACTCAATTTCTCTGCCTATTTTTAAGATTATTACTGCTTTCAAGTTTTTGCTATGAGTTCTTTATATATTTTAGATATTCACCCTTTATCAGATATACGATTTGAAAATGTTTTCTCCCATTCCGTAGATTACTTTTTCATTTTGTTGATGGTTTCCTTTGCTGTGCAGAGCTTTTTAGTTTGATGTAGTCCCATTTGTTTATTTATGCTTTTGTTGCCTTTGTTTTTGATAGCACTTCCAAAAGACTCATTGCCAAGACCAGTGTCAAAGAGCTTAACCCCAATGTTTTTTTCTAGGAATTTTATGGCTTCAGGTCTTGTATTCATGTCTTTAATCCATTTTGGTTTGATTTTTGTGAATTGTGTAAGATAGGGATCCAATTTCATTCTTTTGCATGTTGCTGTCCAGGTTTCCAACACCATTTATTGAAAAGACTATCCTTTCCCCATTATATATTCTTGCCCCCTCTGTCCTAAATTAATTGACTATATAAGCATAGGTTTGTTTCTGGGCTCTCTATTCCATTGACTTATGTCTATTTTTATGCCAATATCTTATTTTGATTACTATGGCTTTGTAATATAATTCAAAATCAGGGAATGTGATATATATAGCTTTGTTCTTCTTAAGATTGCTTTGGCTATTTGGGGTCTTTTGTGGTTCCATAAAATGTTGAGATTTTTTTCTGTTATTATGAAAAATGTCATTGGAATTTCACTAGGAATTGCACTGAATCTGTAGATTGCTTTGGGTAGTATGTGTATTTTAATAATATTCTTTCAATCCTTGAGCATGGAATTTTTCCATTTATTTCTGTCATCTACAATTTCTTTCATCAATATCTTGTAGTTTTAAGTGTATAGATCTTAATTTATTCTTAGGTATTTTATTAGTTTTGATGCAGTTTGTCAATAGGATTATGTTCTTAATGTCTCTTTCCAATTGTTTGTTATTAGCATATAGAAATGCAACAGATTTTCATGCATTCATTTTTGTATCCTGAAACTTTACTGAATTAATTTATTATAACAGGGGTTTTTTTGTAGAGTCTTTAAAGTTTGCTCTATATGATATGTCATCTGCAAATAGTGACAGTTTTACTTCCTTTTTACCCCTTGGATGAACTTTATTTTATTTATCCATTCGTTTACTTATTTATTTACTTATTTTTGCCTAATTATTCTGGCCAAAACTTCCAATATTATGTTGAATAAAAGTGAGGGAGAATGGCATCCTTGTCTTGTTCCTGATCACAGAGGAAAATCTTTTCAGGGTTGAGAATAATGTTAGCTGTAGACTTGTCATATATGGCCTTTATTATGTTCCTCTATGACAGTTTGCTGCAAGTTTTTATCCTGAATAGATGTTGATTTTGTCAAATTCTTTTTCTGCATCTACTGAAGTGATCATATAGTTTTTATCTTTCGTTTTGTTCTGTGGCATATTACGTTGATTGATGTGCAGATGTTGGACTATCCTTGCATGCCTAGAATAAATCTCACCTGATAATGATGTATGATCCTTGTAATGTATTGTTCAATTCAATTTGGTAACATTTGTTGATTTTGGCCTCTACGTTCATCAGGGATACTGGTCTGTACTACAACTACGAGTCTCCTCCTCCTCCTCCTCTTCCTGTCCTTGTCTGTTTTGGTGTCAGGGTAATGCTGGCCTTGTAAAATGAATTTGGAAGCGTTCCTTCCTCTTCTGTTTTTGGAGGAGTTTGAGAAGGATTGTTACTAATTACTTAAGTGTTTGGTAGAAGTCACCAATGCAGCCATCTGTTTCTGGACTTTTGTTTGTTGGAAGGGTTTTGATTAATAATCCAATCTCCTTACTAAGAATTGCTCTATTCAGATTTTCTATTTCCTCATGATTTAATTTTGGAATATTATGTTTTGCCAGGAATTTACTCATTTCTTCCAAGTTGTTGAGCTTGAATCATTTAATTGTTGTAGTAGTCTCTTGATTTTTTGTATTTCTGCCGTATCAGTTGTAACTTCAGTTTCATTTCTGATTGTGAATCCTCTTTTTTGTTGTTGTTAGTCTAGCTGAAGGATTGTCAATATTGTTTCTTTTCAAAGAACAAGCTCTTAGTTACATTGATCTTCTCTATTGTTCTTTTAGTCTTTATTTACATTCAGACACTATTTATTATTCTCTTTCTTTTACTAACTTTGGGCTTTCTTCTTCTTCTTCTTCTTCTTCTTCTTCTTCTTCTTCTTCTTCTTCTTCTCATTTATCTATTTATTTATCTATTTATTTTTAAAATTTAAATCCAAGTTAGTTAACATATAATGTAATAATTTTAGGAATAGAATTTCGTGATGCATCACTTACATATAATACCTAGTGCTCATCCCAACAAATGTCCTCCTTAATGTCTCTCACCCCTTTAGCTTTTCCCCCCTCACCCAACACCCTGCCAGCAACCCTCAGTTTGTTCTCTATATTTAAGAGTTTCTTGTCGTTTGTCTTCCTGTTTTTATATTATTTTTCTTCCCTTCCCCTATGTTCATCTGTTTTGTATCTTAAATTCCACATATGAGTGAAATCTTATGATACTTGTCTCTCTCTCTGACTTATTTCATTTAGCATAATACACTCTAGTGTTATCCATGTTGCTGTAAATGACAAGATTTCATTCTATTTGATCACCAAGTAATATTCCATGGTATGTATGTGTGTGTATATATATATATATATATATATATATATATATATATATATAAATCATATCTTCTTTATCCATTTCTCAATCAATGGACATTTGGGCTCTTTCCGTACTTTGGCTATTGTCAATAGTGCTGCTATAAACAGTGGGATGCATGTGCCCCTTTGAATCAGCACTATTGTATCCTTTGGATAAATACCTAGTAGTGCAATTGCTGGGCCATAGGGTGGTTCTATTTTTAATTTTTTGAGGAACCTCCATACTGTTTTCCAGAGTGGCATATATATAAATTCTCCACAGTTTTGTTTTTCTGGTTTTCTTCTTGTAACTGATTTCTAGTTTCATACCAGAAACCAGAAAATGTGGTTGATATGATTTCAGTTTTCTTGAATTCATTATGACTGGTTTTGTGACCTAATATGTGAGCTATCCTGGAGAATGTTCCAATGTTCCATTTGAGAAGAATATGTATTCTGCTTTTAAATGGAATGTTCTATAAATGTCTCTTACAACCATATGGTCCAATGTGCTGTTTAAGCCCAAAGTTTCTTTATTGATTTTCTTTCTGAATCATCTATCCATTATTGAAAAGCAGTTATTGAAGTCCCCCACTACTCCTGTATCAGTGTCTCTTTCTCCCTGTAAGCCTCTTAATATTTGCTTTATATATTTTTGTGCTTCTGTGTTGGATGCATATATATTTACAGATACTATATCCTCTTGTTGGATTAACCCCTTTATCATTATATAATTACCTTATTTATCTCATTGCAGTCTTTGTTTTAAATGCTGTTTTGTCAGATACAAGTATAGCTACCTCTGCTCTCTTTTGGTTTACATTTGCATGGACTGTCTTTTTCCATCCTTTACTTTAAGGCTATTTCTATCTTTAAAGTTCAAGTGACTCTGTTGTGGGCAGCTGATAGCTGGGGTTTGTTGTTGTTGTTGTTGTTTTATCTATTCAGCTACTCAGTGTCTTTAATTGGAGAATTTATTTCATTTATATTTAAAATAATTACTAACGGGTATGGACTTGCTATTGCCATTTGATTAATTGATTTCTGACTGTGTTACAATTCCTTTGTTCTTCTCTCACTCTCTTCCTTTGTGATTTGATGAGTTCCTGTAGTAGTATGCTTAGATTCCTTTCTCTTTCGTTTATTTGTTGTAATTTTCTGCTTGTGGTTACCATGGGGGTTATATAAAACATTCTACAATAGTCTGTTTTTAGTAATAATAAGTTTGAACTTATACAAAACCTCTTATTTTTACTTCATTCCCAACATTTTATCTTTTTGATGTCACAATTTACATGTTTTAATCTTGTGTTTCCCTTAGCAAATTACAAGTTATAGTTATTTTTAACACTTTTGTCTCACAACTGTCATACCAGCTTTATATGTGATTTGTCTATCACCATTACAACATTAGAGTATCCTGAATTTAACTATATATTTAACTTTACTGGTGTCCCTGATAATTTTATCGGTTTTCCTGTTACTATTTAAAATCCTTTCATTTGAACTTGAAGAACTCTCTTTAACATTACTTTTAAGACCAGTCTTGTGGTGAGAACTCCTTCAGATTTTGCTTCCTAGAAAATTCTTTATCCCTTTTTCAATTCTGGAGGACAACTTTGAATATATAATGCGACTCTCTTCTGTCTGGCAAAGTCACTGCTAAAAAAAAAATCTGCTGTAGTCTTATGGGGGGTTCCTTGTATGTAGCTAGGTGGGTTTTTTTCTTGACACTTTTAAGAGTCTCTCCTTAACTTCTGACTTTTTAAATTATAATTTGTCTTGGCATGTGTCTCTTTAGATTCATCTCATTTGAAACTTTCAGTGCTTACTGGGTCTGGATGTCTGTTTCTTTTTCAGGTTGGGGAAGTTTTCAGCCATTATTATTATTATTATTATTATTATTATTATTATTATTTAAAGGTGCTGAATTTATGTTTATTGTATTGTATCAAATTTTGTTTCAAATTTTTATTTCAATTCTAGTTAGTTAACATATAGTATAATATTGGTTTCAGGAGTAGAATTTAGTGATTCATCACTTACATATAACACTTGGTGCTCATCATAATGAGTGCTCTCCTTAATACCCATCACCCATTTAACACATCTCCTGCCCACCTGCCTCCATCAACCCTGAGTTTGTTCTCTGTAATTCAGAGTCTCTTAAGGTTTGCTTCCCTCTCTATCTTTTTTTTTCCTTCTTTCTTTATGTATTCATCAGTTGATGGACATTTGGGCTCTTCCCATAATTTGGCTATTGTTGATAATGCCACTTTAAATATCAGGTACATGTGTCCCTTTTAATCTGTATTTTTGTATCCTATGGGTAAATACCTAATAGTTCAATTGCTGGGTCATAGGGTAGTTCTATTTTTAACTTTTTATGGAACTTCCACACTGTTTTCCAGAGTGGCTGCACCAGTTTGCATCCCCACCAACAGTGCAAAAAGGTTCCCTTTCTCTGGGGAAACAAAACAAACACTTGTTGTTTCCTGTGTTGTTAATTTTAGCCATTCTGAAAGGTGTGAAGTGGTACCTCATCAAGGTTTTGATTTGTATGTCCTTGATAATGAATGATGTTGAGCATCTTTTCATGTGTCTGTTAGCCATATGGATGTCTTCTTTGGAAAAAATGTCTATTCATGTCTTCTGTCCATTTCTTAACTGGATTATTTGTTAAAATTGCTAGAACCAATACATGAATTCAGCAAAGTCACACGATACAAATCAAGATACAGAAATCTGTTGCATTTCTACATACCAATAATGAAGCAGCAGAAAAAGAAATCAAGGAATCAATTCCAATTACAAGTATACCCAAACAAAAGATACCTAGTAATAAACCTAACCAAAGAGGAAAAAGATCTACATTCTGAAACCTATAAAACACTTATGAAAGAAGTTGAAGAAGACACAAAGAAATGGAAAAGCATTCCATGCTCATGAATTGGAAGGACAAGTATTGTTAAAATGTCTATATTACCCAAAGCAGTCTACACATTTAATGCAATCCTGATCAAAATACCACCAGCATTTTTCACAGACCTAGAACAACCAATCCTAAAATTTGAATAGAACTACAAAAGACCCTGAAATAGCCAGAGCAATCCTGAAAAAGAAAAGCAAATTTGGAGGGATCACAATTATGGACTTTAAGCTATGTTACAAAGCTATAGTCATCAAGACAGTATGGTACTGGCATAAAAACAGTAGCATAGATCAATGGAACAGAATAGAAAACCTAGAATTGGACCCACAACTAACTACATGGTCAACTAATCTTTGACAAAGCAGGAAAGAATATCCAATTGAAAAAAGACAGTCTCTTTAATAAAGGATGTTGTGAAAACTGGGTAGTAACATGCATAAGAATGAAACTAGACCACTTTTATTATTATTATTAATTTTATTATTAATTTTATTTAAATCCAAGAGAGTTAACATATAGTGTAATAATAGTTTTAGGAGTAGAATTTAGTGATTCACCACTTACATACAACACCCAGTGCTCATCCCAACAAGTGTCCTCCTTAATGCCCATCACCCATTTAGCCCATCCCCCCACCCCCAAACTCTCCAGCAACCCTCAGTTTGTTCTCTGTATTTAAGAGTCTCTTATGGCTCCCCTCCTCTCTGTTCTTATTTTTCTTATACCATACGCAAAACAAATGCAAAATGGATAAAGGACCTAAATGTGAGACAGGAAACCATGAAAATCCTATAGAAGAACACAGGCCTTGACCTTGGCTGGAGCAACTTCTTATTAGACATATCTCTGGGGACAAGGCAAACAAAAGCAAAAATGACCTATCTGGACTTCATCAAGATAAAAAGTGAAGGAAACAATCAACAAAACTGAAAGATAGCCTACAGAATGGGAGAAGATAACTGCAAATGACATATCAGATATAGGGTTAGTATCCAAAATCTATAAAGAACTTATCTAACTTGATACCCAAAAAACATAACCAGTCAGCCATTATTTCTTTAAATAACTTTCTGCCTCTTTTTTTCCCTCTCTTCTCTTTCTCAAATCCCTTTTAATGCACATATTGGTCTACTTGATGGTATTCCATAAGTCTCTTAAAGCTATCTTCATTCTTTTTTTCTCCTCTGCTTGAATGAATTCCACTGCCCTGCCTTCAAGTTCACTGACCCTTTCTCTGCTTAATGTATTCTAATGTGAACTCCTCTATTGAATTTTTAATTCAGTTATTATATTTTTTGAGCTTTTGTTTGTCCTTTTTTATATTTTCTGTCTCTGTTGAAATTATCACTTTGTCCACACATTGTTCTCCTGACCTCAGTCAGCATCTTCATGACCACTATTTGGCTGTCTTATCAGGTAACTCACTTATGTTCATCTCTTTAAGGCCTGCTTCTGAAGTTTTATATTGTTCTTCTACTTGGAACATATTTCTCTGATCCTTTATTTTACTTGGCTCTCTGTGTTGTTTTCTGTGCACCAGATAAAATAGCCACTTCTCCCATTCTTGAAGGAGATGATCTTCCATAAAAAATGAACCTTATCAATCAGCCTATCCCTAGCTCTCAAACTTTTGTAATTGTCCCTCAAAACTTTGTGACTGTCTAAGCAACTTTCCTTGTTCTTGGTAGCTTCTAGGAGTTGAGCTGTGTCAAGATCTGTCAGCATCCCAAATGGGAGGATCTCAGTCAGCACCTACATGCAGGCTGTTTGGAAGCCAAACCCTCAGGCAGCATGTGTTAAAGTATGCAAATAGACTTCTTTTAGAGAAAGACTTGGTGATGGGTATTTTTCTGTTCCCTCTGCGCTGAGCCAGATGACCAAGAGGTGTGTCCCATGGGTGACAGCTGTAGACATTTGCAAAAGTTTCTTTTAGGGAGATACCAACAACCTGGTGCAGGGTAAAGACCTAGCCCAAAGGTGGTACTGCCAGCAGGTGGTTCATAGATGTATATTAAATTTGAAAGATGACCTTCAGGATGGAGCTTTTAAGGTGTGAAAATAGGTCTCATACACAAAAAAACTGGGAATTGACATTTCCAACTACTGCCTCTGTTCTAAGCCTTGAGGGGATAGTCAGTTAAGTACTGTTTATCTGCTACACTCCTGTTGAAACTGCAAACACAAGCTCACTGGCCAACAAAGCCAGGTGATCAAGGGGATGAATCCCCTGGGAAGTAACTGCAAGATCCAGGGGATTAGATGTGTGCACAAGCTGGGTAGAGGGAGACCACAAAGATGATACCAAGCTGTCTCACCAGTTTCTGGAGAGGATTGTAGTCTGCCCCTAGGTTTGTGTTAAATCAGGAGCCTGACCCTCAGTCTGTGCCTTTAAGGTAAGCAAAAAGTTGTTTTTTTGTTTTTTGTTTTTGTTTTATTTTGTTTTGTTTTGTTTTGCTTTTCAGGAAAAGAGTAGAGATGGGCATTCCTATCTGCTGCCTCTATGATGAGCCCTGGGTGGGTAACCACTGTGAGTCCTCAGGTGCCCATTTGTTTCCTACAGCCTTGTGGATCTTATGGATTCAAACCCCATTGCCCTCAGAGCTAGGTTTTTGGGGGCCATTCCTTGGGTAGAAGTCCTAAAAGTTGTCTGAGTCCAAACCATTCGTTTCTCAGGGAGAAGCTGGGAGTTGTGAGTTCTTTCCCGATTATATGTCACTTTGCTGGGGGTTGGGTTTATGGCAAGATTGTGTCTCCATCTCTACTACCCATTTTGGTGTTGGTTTTTACCTCCTATCCATGGTATATAGGAGTTGCTCAGCTAGTTTCTGGGTTTATTTCAGAGGGACTTGTTCCATGCATAGCTGTAGGCTTGGTGTATTTGTAGGAAGAGGAGCCTGTTATGTTGCCATCTTGAACTGGAACCCTGGAACATATTCTTAAAATTTCTCCCAGATAATTCTAATTTGCTTCCAGGGTTGATAATCATTGTAAATTCTCGTCTAAAGATCTGGGGTGGAAATATTCATATAGTATCCATAACCTGCCACCTGTTTCCTAGGACTCTTTTAAATGGACTGAAGAAAGGAAGGTTCATCCTTCCATTTACAAGACCCCATTCCCTTGAGTGAAATATTGTACAGGTAGGTGCACAGATTGAGAAGCAGAATAGCTAAGCATGGAGAGATGGGCATGAAACAAATAGATGAGAGGTTTTTCTCAGCCTAGAGACTAAGGACCAGCCTGAGGAGCTGGAAGTTTCAGTTGGCACCAGTGAAATGACAGAAGTTGGGAGTCTTTCTCTTTGGCTAGTGAAAATCAAACATTGTTTGTTGAGAGGCATGGTGATTGAGAGACAGGGAGATTTGGTGATTGGGTCAGTAGATCCATCACTAAATTGACAAATTTAAGAAAGGATTGGGTGCTGATGTTTGGTGGTTATATACCATATGAATAAAATCTGGCAGGCCAGCCTCCCTAAAGCTTGGACTCTGAAGGCAGATAAATGCTCTGTAGAGAATTTCCCATTCTGGCATTAGTGATTCTCAGATGGCCTTGACTTTTTGGCCTTAATCAGCCATGGGGCAGAGCATTAGAGTCATGGATTTCAATGGGATATTTCACTTAAAAGGCAGTTGAGCACACATGGATTGGTATACCCTGATGTATGTCACTAGTTCAAATCGTTGTTTACATTGTGCCAGAGGTACACACTGTAAATCCCATGACCATACTTTGGCATTAGATGAGTCTCGGCTCAAGGTTCTTTACTTAACATGTGACTCCATATTACTTCTGACAGGAAATTTGGGAAGAAAACCAAAAGTAGGCTTGCCTCCCTCGCCCAGGTACAGCCAGCCATGGTTACTTTAGGATCCCACAGGAAAAAGGTCATGATATTCTGTTTTTCAAATGGGGCTTAGGAGTCCAGACTTGTGATCTGATATACTAGATGGGCTATCTAAACCTTTCAAAACAGTAATAACCATCAGTTAGCACAGTGTTAGGCTCTGAGTGCTTTCTATTTATTGATAAAATATTTCTCACACCAACCCTATGCATTAATATGACAAAACAACAATACAATTTAGTTCTTTGAACATGGTTTCCAAACCCCCTTACCAACGAAGGGCTCCTTGGCAGGCTTCTTAGCAATGAACCCAGACACAGATTGCTTGGGTTCAGATCCAATTTCATGATTCACTGTTAGTATGACTGAAGCAGGCTATTTAACCTCTTTGTGCCTCCTTCATCTTGTATATGAAATAGGGGGTGAGGTAGGGTGAACCTACCTCATAGAATCATTTAAGAATTAAATAAATTTATTTATAAAGCAGTTAGAACACAGCCCGCACATAGAAAGCAGTATATAAATGTCTGCCATATCATCATTATCTTAGGGAGAATTGGGTAAGAAAAGGTTGATAGTTGAGTATTATCTATAGTTTCTGTGGGTAAAACAGAAGACAAGCCTATTGATAATAATATGGATCGATAATATATTGCCATACAATGGTAGTAGCATGAAGTATTTAGGAGCCCAGGTGGCCAGCCAGATTACCTGAGTTCAAATTCAACAACCACTTATAAGCTGTGTGACCTTGAGCAAGTTACTTAACTACTTTGTGCCTCAGTCGCCATGTCAATAATGAGGATAATGACAGTAATAATAGGTACCACATATGGTTGTTGTATGACTTAAATGAGGTAATCCATTTAAAGCACTTAGATCAGGTGTTGGGGTATAGCAAGTGCTACATAGTAGCTATTATATGAAAAAGAATATTTTAGATATTAAATTTTTCCCTTTTTCATACTTAGCTTTCTTCTTTTTCTCAATACCAGCTAATCCTCAGATTACTCTTAAGTCTTTCTTCAATGAGATTTAAAGAGATCTTTTCAATTCAACATTTGTTAAGCAGCTTTCACACATAGTGGGTTATGACCTACTCTTTGTGGATAGGATATAAATATGGACTCTACCCTAAATAACTCCCAAGGTTTTAGGAAAGGCTGTGATATAAACACAAGAAGTAACACTATGATAAGCATTTTAAGAGAAATAGTCCCCCAGTAAGACAGGCTCCTCGAGGTTTGATAAAAGTTCTGAACTGGAAGAGTAGAAAACGCTTGCAGAGGAAGTAACATTTAGGGTGGGCCATGAAGTGTAAGTCATATTTTTTCAGGCAGAGAAGAGAAGTGTTTAAGGCACACATTAACCTGACACTTACATCCTTTAGCTGTACCTCAGAACCATCTGGGGACATGCTGAAACATGGGCTACTGGGATCCACCCACAGAAATTCTGATTCAGTAGGTCTGGGGTGGGACTTGAAAATTGGCAGATCTAACAATTTACTAAGGGATGTTGATGGTGCTGGTCCAAAACACACTTTAAGAAGCACTAAATTAAGATCAGTAGGTCACCATGGTTTGATTTCACTTTAGAATCCTCCAGGCAGCTTAATTTTTTTTTAAAAAAGACTGTCAGGATGACACCAAAAAAACGCCTTTGGTTATTTTTGTAGGCAGCTCAGGTTGAGAACCTCTAGGTGTTTAGGTTCAGGTTGCATTTTACAAGGTACTTTCTCAAGATCCATTAATTCCTCCCTGTGCTTTAAGGTATTATTATTGGTATCCTACTTTATGGAGGCTTCAATTTTGACAGAGAGACAAGGAAGGTAAGGATTTGTTGAAGGTCACTAAATCCTTGACCAAGCTAGACTCAAACCCAGGTCATTGGCTGACCACATTTGCTTATTTTATACTTTCAGCCCTTTGGGGGGAAAATAATGCATCCAGAGGGGATGACATGAGTATATAAAGGAATGAACACAGGGTATGTCGAGGTATGAGCAGTTGGCTAGGATGGCTGGGCCATGGGTGCCTTGGGATGTCAGGGCTTGGACAGTTTGGGACTTGCTGTGAAGGGGCTAGAAAGTCATATTCAGGAATAGGAACTTAATTTGAGGAGAATTAGGGAGCCATTCAAAGACATTTATTAAGAACCAACAATTTAACACTTCCTGAGCACCAAAAATTCTGTAAAGGCCACTGTGCTCCATAGTTAATATACATTATCCCTAATTCTCATAGCAATTCTACAGAATGGGGAATATTTTCCCCATTTGGAGGATGAGGGAACTGAGACTCAGAGAGACAAATGGCTTGTTGAACTCATGGAGCCAGAAAGTGACAAAGCCTGAACTCAAAGCCAAATTTGTCTGGCTTTAAAGCCCCCATGGTGTTCATGATGTGTCACTAATATGATTTGAAGGTGTTTGAAGAAAAAATTTTTAACTTTGAATTTTGAAATAATTTTAGACTTTTAGAAAAGCTGTAAAGTAAAATAGTAAAGTTCTATATACCCTTCATCTAGTGTCCCCTAATATTTGTTGTACATAAATTTGGTACAAATATCAAAATGAAAAAATTAGCATGGGCATAACACTCTTAACCAATCCAAGTGCCTTATTTGATTGATAGTTCTTTCCAATACTGTCATTTTAATTATTTTTAATGTTTATTTTTTAAGAGAGAGCATGAGCAGGGGAGGGCAGAGAGAAAGAAGGGGACAGAGGATCAGATACTTGTTCCATGCTGACAGCAGCAAGCCCAATGCAGAGTTTGAACTCATGAACCATAAGATCATGACTTGAGCCAAAGTCAGAAGCTCAACCGACTGAGCCACCCAAGTGCCCACCAATAATGTCCTTTCAGTTTTCATGTCTATGTCTCCTAATTTCCTCCTTTGTGTCTTCCAGTATAAGGACTTAGATTTACTTGTTCTTATACTTGGTTCCAGGTCTAATGGAAGGATCTAGGCCTTGGACTACTCAACCATCAGCTTGTGCTTATGTTCTTAACTCTCTTTTCTACCAACTCCAGTTCAACCCTTCACTCTGGTTAACTATATTAACTTGGTTTCCTGTGTGAATCCTTTAGATTATCTGGGTTTTTTTTTTTTTTTTCTTGATGGGCTTGAGAGAGTTTATCATTTTATGTTCACAACTCTTTTTTTTTTTAATTTTTTTTAACGTTTATTTTTGAGACAGAGAGAGACAGAGCATGAACAGGAGAGGGTCAGAGAGAGGGAGACACAGAATCTGAAACAGGCTCCAGGCTCTGAGCTGTCAGCACAGAGCCCGATGCGGGGCTTGAACTCACTGACCGCGAGATCATGACCTGAGCCGAAGTCGGCCGCTTAATCGACTGAGCCACCCAGGCGCCCCTTATGTTCACAACTCTTAACATTGCTCTTCTCTCCCTGAGGCTGGCATCAAGGGACAATGGCTATGCACAAGTGGATGGGGACCAAACTGGGAGGTGATCTTATAGTGTCTATGGTTCCTGGTGTCCTGAGTTAGCAGTGAACAAGCCAGGAGGGACAAGTTTTCAACGGACTCTCTCAAATAGGAAAAAAAAAAAAAAAACAAAAAAGACCCTCAGGTGGCCCTAGTGTGCATCTAAATCAGGGTTTGGAACTGGGTATGCTTATGCTCTACCCACTACAAATAACAGTGTTAAAACACTGGATGACTCTGTTTTAGCAGTAATGGTGTGAAAGGGACTGTTGCTTTCTCCATTTGTCATTATGATTAGTCTTTAGGAACTTTAGTCAGTAATAATAACAGTAATAACAATATATTCTGCTCTACCATATTGAATGAACTCCATGGTGGTTGATCATCAACAAGAGAATGCCATATTGGACATTCTTGTTGTAGGTCTTCTAAGACATACATATAGCTCTTCTTGGACATGAAAAGTGGTAGGAACTTTAGATCATACTACCTTGCAAAGACTGATGTTTGTGGTTAAAACAAGAGAACAATGCTCAGATGTAGATCAATCAGCATCTATTCTGGTTTGCTTTATAAACTGTCCATTAATCTGATGGCGATAGAAAATGCAAATTCTCAGTGTGTCAGCACTTCAGTAATTCAGCAGAACTGACTCTTGTTGAAGCTTGCAGAGTAACTGGCTGGGTAATAAGAAAACTACCCAATTCTTTTTTTTTTTTTTAAGTATTTATTTATTTATTTATTTGGAGCAGGGGAGAGTGAGCAGGGGAGGGACTGAGGGAGAGGAAGAGAGAGGATCCCAAGCAGACCCCACACTGACAGTGCAGAGCCCAGTGGGGGGCTCGAACTGATGAACCCTGAGTTGATGACCTGAGCTGAAGTCAAGAATCAGACGCTTAACCGACTGAGCCACCCAGGCTCCCCGAAACCTACCCAATTCTTATTTGCCCCAACAATCTACCTCAGAACATACTTAGAGTTTTTCATTGATCTTTTACCTACAAATGATGAGAGCCTGCCCTTAGATTCCTTCCTTG
This sequence comes from Felis catus, assembly GCF_018350175.1. Classification (NCBI taxonomy): domain Eukaryota; kingdom Metazoa; phylum Chordata; class Mammalia; order Carnivora; family Felidae; genus Felis; species Felis catus. The sequence goes on from NC_058369.1 coordinate 78,373,052, forward strand.
CCATAACTGTCTCAAACAGGACTAATGGATATGCAGTCCCACTATAAGAAGCAGTAGTTGCTGCCTGTATTCTCCTCTAGGATTTTGATGGTTTCCTGTCTCATATTTAAGTCTTTCATCCATTTTGCATTTATGTTTGTGTATGGTGTAAGAAAGTGGTCCAGTTTCATTCTTCTGCATGTCGCCATCCAGTTTTCCCAACACAATTTGCTGAGGAGACTGTCTTTTTTCCATTGGATATTCTTTCCCGCTTTGTTGAAGATTAGTTGACCATATAGCCATGGGTCCATCTCTAGGTTTTCTATTCTGTTGCATTGATCTATGTGTCTGTTTTTGTGCCAGTACCATAGTGTCTTGATGACTACAGTTTTGTAGTATAGTTTGAAATCTGGAATCATGATGCTTCCAGTTTTGTTTTTCATTTTCAGGATTGTTTTGGCTATTTAGCTTTTTTTTTTTTTGTGGTTCCATACAAATTTTAGGATTGCTTGTTCTAGCTCTGTCTAGAATACTGTGGTATTTTGATAGAGACTGCATTAGATGTGTAGATTCCTTTGGGTAGTATAGACATTTTAACAATGTTTCTTCTTCCAATCCATGAGCATGGAATGCTTTTCCATTTCTTTGTGTCTTCTTCAATTTCTTTCATAAGTGTTGTATAGTTTTCAGAGTGTAGATCTTTTACCTCCTTGGTTAGGTTTATTCCTAGGTATCTTACTGGTTTTGGTGCAATTGTAAATGGGATTGAACTTGATTTCTTTTTCTACTGCTTTATTATTGGTGTATATAAATGCAACAGATTTCTCTACATTGATTTCATATCCTGCGACTTTGCTAAATTCATGTATTAGTTCTACCAATTTTTTGGTGGAGTCTTTCAGGTTTTCTACATAGAGTATCATGTCATCTGCAAATAGTGAAAATTTGACTTCTTTCTTGCTAATTTGTATGTCCTTTATTTCTTTTTGTTGTATGATTGCTGAGGCTAAGACTTCCAGTACTATATTACATAGTAATGGTGAGAATGGGCATCCTTGACCTTGGCCAGAGCAACTTCTTATTAGACACATTACTGAAGGCAAGGGAAATGAAAGCAAACATGAACAATTGGGACTTCATCAAGATAAAAAGCTTCTGCACAGTGAAGGAAGCAGTCAATAAAACTAAAAGGCAGCCTGTATAATGGGGGAACATATTTGCAAACAACATATCTGAAAAAGAGGTATCCAAAAATCTATGAAGAATTTATCAGACTCAACACTCCAAAAACAAACAACCTGGGTAAGAAATGGGCAGAAGACATGAATAGACACTTTTCTGAAGAAGACATACAGATGGCTAACATACACATGAAAAGATGTTCAACATCACTCATCATCAGGGAAATTAAAATTAAAACCATGAAGAGATACCACTCCACACCTATCAGAATAGCTAAATTAACACAAGAAACAACAGGTGTTGGTGAGGATGCAGAGAAAGGGGAATCCTCTTGCACTGCTGGTGAGAATGGAAACTGGTGCAGCCACCCTGGAGAGCAGTATGGAGGTTTCTCAAAAAACTAAAAATAGAACTACGGCATGATCTAGCAATTGCACTATTAGGTATACAAAAGGATACAAAGGATCCTTTACCCAAAGGATACAAAAATACAGATTCAAAGGGGTATATTTACCCCAATGTTTATAGCAGCATTATCAATAATAGCTAAACTATGGAGAGAGCCCAAATGTCCATTGACTGCTGAATGGACAAAGAAGATGTGGTACACACACACACACACACACACACACACACACAGAGGAATATTACTCAGCCATCAAAAAAATGAAATCTTGCCATTTTCAATGACATGGATGGAACTAGAATGTATTATGCTAAGCAAAATGAGTAATCAAAGAAAGACAAGTATTATATGATTTCACTCCTATGTGGAATTTAAGAAACAAAACAGATGAACATATGGGAAGGGAGGGGGAAACAAAGGGAAACAAACCACAAGAGACTCTTAATGATGGAAAACAAACTGAGCCTTGATGGAGGGAGGTAAGTGGGAGATGGGCTAGATGGGTGACGGGCATTAAGGAGGGCATTTGTTGTGATGAGTACTGGGTATTGTACAGAAGGGATGAATGACTGGATTCTACTTCTGAAACCACTATTGCACTCTATATTAACTAAAAAAAAAAAAGAAGAAAAGAAAAACATTAGTGTCCAATAATCCTAAGTGGTAAACAGTAATTTCATTTATTTGAGAACTATTCTCCGGGTGTGCTTGATACTGTGCTAGGTATTAGGGATAAAATGGGTATTGAAGTAAATATAGTCCTTTTGCTGATAAAATCTATATTTTAATGTCAAATACAGAAAAGTCAAAGGATATTATGAGAATATTAACTAGGGGTGCCTGGGTGGCTCAGTTGGTAAAGTGTCCAACTCTTGGTTTTGGCTCAGGTCATGATCTCATGGTTCATGAGTTTGAGCCCTGCATCAAGCTCTGTACTGGCAGCTTGGGATTCTCTCTCTCCCTCTCTTTCTGCCTCTCCTCTGCTTGCACTCTCTCTCTCTCTCAAAAAAAATTAACTTATGATTAGTACTTTTTATTTTCAATGCTGTATTTTAATATTGAAATCCTTGATCTGTATGGAATTTTTGTGGTTCAAAAGTGATACAGAAATCCAAATGTTTTCTCCTAGAATACTAATAAGTTGTCAAAATATTATTTAGTAAGTGGACCATGTGTTCCCCACAGATTTGAAATGCATCTTTCTCATATACTAAATTCTAATATATCAATGGGATTATTTTGGTACTCCATTCTGATCCATTGATCTGCTTCCTTACTAGTTTTTAATTTCTATAACTTTATAGTGTATTTTAATAGTTGGTAGGCAAATCTTTCCTTTTTACTTTTCTTACCTCTCTACCTTTCCAGGTTATTCCCATGTATGTATTTTCCAGATGGTATTTAGGATGGTTTTTTCAAGTTCTTCATCACCCTTTCCCAAGTTTCCTTAAAAGCAAAACAAAAAAACCTGGGGTTGCATAGGCTACTTTAAGCCCTAATGACAAGACATCTACTGCTAATGTTTTTTCATTAAATTTTATAAATTCACCATGTATGTTAAATGAGGATTCCTGGCCATTCCTCATGCAGAAAAAAAAGTTCCTTTGGTGGATTATGTTGAGCAGTAAAGCCTATAAAGTATATCCCTTTAGAGTACTTTAAAATATAAAAATTAATTCCAGATGCAGCTTCCAGTCAGTGCCTTCATGCAACAATTCCCCAATGTGCTTTATGCAATATGGTTAAGGTAAATTATCAACTGCCTGCTGAAATTTAAAAGAAAAAATTCCCTTGTAATGTGTATCCTCTACAGGAAGATAATCATAGTGATAACTGAAGAACAATTTGATTTCTTTGAGCATTTTCCATGCTAATCATCCCATTCACATACGTTCCACACATAAAGATCTGTTACAGAATTTTAGAGTATTTTTTGATCAATTCAGAACAGAAAACAAATGAAATATATCAAAATTTCTGATAGAAACAATATAACATATTTTGGTGTCTCTAGCAGCAGCTGGTTCAAGCATTATATTAGGTCTTTCTCTCCCAAGCTTGTGGTCAAACATGTAATCACTAGCACGAAGCCGAATATACCATGGCAGCATTCATAGTGACATAATTAAGGACACAGGCTTTTCCTTAAGTAAATCCCAGAGGAGGTTCAAAATCACCAAAGGTACAGAGAAATCATAGAAGTTCTTAACTCACACAGTAAGAAGGAAATAACAAGAATTTATCACTATGAAATGGGAAGAGTTGTGCGTTAAATATCTGAATCTTTCATTTGAACCCAGCATATACTGTTGAATGTGACCATGACTTCAGATTTATTTAACCTCTCTGAACATAAATGGCAATAATACTCTGGCCTAAATCTTAGGGTTCTTTATGGTGTATTAATGGAGACTGAAAAGTCAACATCTTGATGCTCTGGAGAGCACTTTTGTACTGAAATTCTAATACCAGTAAAAAAAAAAAAATGATAAAACAGCTCACTGATTGCTGCCTTTTATGGAAGAAAAATATGAAGAAGTTAAACAGCCCCAAGAAAATATTTAATCTTTTAAATCTGTTTTAATCCAATCAAGTTAAAACTATAAAACATCTTTTAAAAAGATATTGTAGTTTAAATTGCATTACTCTGCCTTGAATTGAGTAAATACTAGTGTTAGGGGACCTTGTACTGTTCTCAATTATATGTTAGAGAAATACTTCTCCACCACTATGGACTTCAAGATGTTGCCACCCAACATCAGGCCATCTGATTTACTTTGGCCAATGTAAATGAAACTGACTTGTGCTTTTTTTGTTGTTGTTTGTTTTGAGCAAAATATTAAGATCCTTTATGAGATTCTGCTATTTCTCATTTCTTTTTTCTCTCTGCCATCTGAATTGGATGTCCTAAGATGTGTCAGTTCTGTTGTTCTTACCTGATACTTGATTGAGATGTGAAGCAGAGACACAGCCAAACTGAAGCTAGTATGTAATGTGACTAAGAAATAATTATTTTTTGTTATAAACCTTTGAGATTGGGGGACTGTCTGTTACCAACTAGGATAAGCTGACTAATACAGGCCAATATTCTGAAATGGTAGAAATATAAGTTCTAATGTCCCCTTGCCATTTCTTTGCTTGGATACCTGATTTCTATAAGGATTATAGGATTCTTTGATTATTTCCATGGATTCATCCTCTGTTGATTTCATAATTATGATATCAATGAAATATGACTGGGAAGTGTCGAGGGCTGTTTATTGAAAAATCCCAGAGGAGACACGAATGCATGAGGGAAAGAATTTAGCTTTGATAATGAATGATATTTGAACATTTACAGTGGCTTTATAAACAATAAGCTGTTGGTAAGACTTTACAAAAACAAATTAGACAAGAGCCTCTTCTACCTTTCTATAATACTCAAAACATTTCCTCCCCTAGACAAGGCATGTGGTGGGCAATCAAGGATAGAGGTGAAAATGGCACATTTCATGATTACTCACAGAGTATTTACTTCCAAGCCCCATGATACAGGCCTCTGTTGGTTTAGAGGTCTGAGTACCCAAGGAAGGAATGCTTCCACCAGGACATCCAACAATAGCTCCACTGAATTGGAGCTAAGGCAGCTGCCCAGATGTTTTGGATAAGCAGGCAGATGCCATTGGATAAGCAGGCAAAAAATAAACTGGAACTGGCTAGAATAATTGCTCTTGATTATGAAAGAAAACTATTTTCTGGATACACAGTGGGGGCAGGGAATGTTATGTTGAATCTCCTATGGTACCCTTTGGTACAGGGTATCTTGCAATGAAAGTTATGAGAAGATGATAGCATTTTAACATAGGCAGGACTATCCAGAGCTCAGTCCTTTAGGAAGGATGGTGTGATTCAGTCTACTAAGAGAGGAACCCCAACCACCTGATGTGCTTACTGAGTACAATGAACATGGAATGAATACTGAGGGTAGAAGGCATAAAGATCAATCATGGATATGTGCACAAACTCAAAAGTGTGGATAATGATGCCTACTCATATTTTCTTCCTTATCATATATTTTTAAAATAATTGTTGGGGCGCCTGGATGGCGCAGTCGGTTAAGCGTCCGACTTCAGCCAGGTCACGATCTCGCGGTCCGTGAGTTCGAGCCCCGCGTCAGGCTCTGGGCTGATGGCTCAGAGCCTGGAGCCTGCTTCCAGTTCTGTGTCTCCCTCTCTCTCTGCCCCTCCCCCATTCATGCTCTGTCTCTCTGTGTCTCAAAAATAAATAAACGTTAAAAAAAATAATTGTCCATTTTCTCCCTCTCCTTTTCTTTATTATATAGAATGTATTGGTTAAATTTATAGGTTAGCTTACTGGTTTCAGAATTTACAGACAAAGTCATGACAGATTAGAGGAGAAAGTTCTGTCACCCCAAGATCCTGGACTTGAAGCAGATGCAGTAATTGATAAGAGGAGAGGATAATAAGAGGCGATTGTTTTTGAGGCGAGGATAATGTGCTTTTGTTTGTACAATGGAGAGTTGGGTTATGTTGACTTGCCCATTTTGTTGTTTATGGTGGTAGTGTAGTTGTACTCTGCAAGTTTGAATATGGAAGAAAGAGTAGATGTAATTTGGTACGTGTCATGTTTTTGTCTCAAGTGATTTGCCTGTCATTCCTATTTTGGCAATTTCCACGTTAGGAGTCCGCCTTCTTCTCCAAGGAAGACTCTCTTCCTTCTCTACCTGAGATCTACATGTGGGCATAGATTCTGACACCAGGTATACTCAAATAAGACTTTGTTATAGAAGGGAATGATGTAAAGGATCAGTCACCACCTAGAATCCATGCTTTGGAGGTAGTAGTTGCACCTGTGTTCTATTCTAGGGGTGCAGTAACTTCTGAGCATCCAGCATGCTGCGCACAGTGTCATCAGTGCATACCGCTTGCTTTGTGTTTGGCCACAGGGAACACTAAGTTTTAGGGAGCTGTCCTTGGATCCAAGCCTGATTCTCTAGCTCTACTATACCAAGCTATCTAATATCTGTTAATAAATTCGCTTTTTGCAAAACTAACTCAAGTGGATTTTGTTTGCAACAAATAATAACACTTTCCAAAATTGTAGAGGTACCCTGTCCCCTACCTCTCAAACAAGATGTTCTTCAGCATGTCAAATAGGAGCGGTTTATGTGTTTCATTCACGTAGCTCTGTTTACTAGACCTCAGCAGAGTAGCTGTTTATTTGATATAGTGTGGAAGTTTTGCTAATCACAAAATAGTTAAGTGCCTTTTACATCTTTCAGGACTTTTGTGCCTTTCTATGCTCATCACTTAAATAATTTTTTCATTTATCAAATATATATTGAGATTCTTCTATGTGCTAATCACTGTAATAGGTGCTATAACTACAGCAGTGCCTGATACAGACAAGGTCTCTGTGCTTATACAGTTGAAAATCAAATGAGGGAGCCACTTGGGGCAACTGGCTGGCTCAGTCAGAGGAGCATGTAACTCTTGATGTTGGGGTCATGAGGTCAAGCCCCACGTTGGGTGTAGAGATCACTTAAATGAATAAAAAAAAACCCTAAAATATAAGTAAGCCAGTAAGTAATGAAGCTGATTAAAAATGTGATAAGTGCTTTCAAGAAAATAAGCCAAGCGATGCAGTAGAATAAAACTGCAGATGGATGAGACATCAACTTATCAAATATATTTTGAGATTCTACTATGTGTGATGGATGAGACCATCAACTACAAAGGATGGTCGTAGAAGGCAGCTAGCAGACATGTAAAGTTAAACTTTTACATTTTACATTAATAAATCTGCTGTTCCCATTCTCACCAAATGAGGCACTAAAATGGAAATGCTAATTCACAAACAAATCTTGGTCTAATTTTCTTTAAAAACAAAGTGTTTTTGCCATATGATATAATCTCCCAAAAAGCACAGCCTTCAGTACCAATGAAAATAGCCCAGCAGGTACATAGAAATACAGAAGCCCATGTTTCATTAAGTGACTCAGTTCTTTTCAGCTATGGCTTTCAAGTTAATAATACCTAGATTCAGATGAAATCACTAAGGCTTTTCTTGTAGATTCCCAAGTACATAGGAGTCCATCCTATTCTATGGGTGTGACTGCCTCAGACACTGACCACATTCTATGTTCCAGGGCCTATGCTAAATACAAGGAAAATAAAGGCCAAGCCTGACCATGCAGATACCAAATTCAGTTCCCACCTGCATCAAGTGTGTGATTATTGTTGTGGAGAGGATACCTATCCTTAAAAGCCTTGATGGAAAGCCCTGGAGAATTTCTCAAGAACCTGTATAATTAGTATATTACAATAGCAGTTGATTTCTATCTTGTTCTCACATTCAGAAACCCATATCCAAATTCACATTCAAAGTCTTAGCTTATTTATGCCTCTCTTTTCTTCACCTTCCACATCTGATACATCAGCAAGTTCTGTTGACTCCACCTGAGGGTCATGTGGAACTCTACCACCTCCACCTGCTCTGCCACCATCACCTCCCAGGTCTCTGTCATTTTTCTGTGGTCACTGGTGTACTGGTGAATGTTTAACAGCCACCTCTGGAGGCTGGAGAAGCCCTGCTCTGTAGCCTTTGTTGTTCTGCAGTATAAATACTCCCGCTGTGGCCAGTTTTAAGCTACCTACATGAGTCCCACCGAACGTGAAGTTGGGAAGAGAGGCACAGTGGCACCTGTATTTCCCCACTACAGATAAAAAGATACACATCCCTTCAATGTCATAGATAATGGTTAAATGGAGTAAAATAGTTAGGAAGCAATGACTTTTCATTATTTATGAGATTTGCTTTCAATATAATTTATTTAATTGTGAGTATATACCATTTGATTTTTACATAATGGTTGTGTTTAACAAGAGGTTCACAAAATTGCTAGAAATTTGAGTCAGTTCTTTGGCTTCAGCACACCATGACTTCCTGTCTCAGGCTCCTACAGCCAGTGATTGCCCCCCCCCAACCCCCGCCACCTCTCCACCCACACTAAGATGAAAATTTCAACTTTTCACCATGACCTTCAAGGCCCTTCAAGGTCTAGCTCTTCTTATCTTTCCAACCTTACTTCCTCAACACTCGTCCCTTTGCTTAATCTTCTGCAACCACATTGACCTTTCTGCTGTGTCCTCAGACACACCAAGAGCAGCTCTTCCTTAAGAATTTTGCACTCATTAGTCACTCTCCCTGGAATGCTTTTTTTTCAGAGATTCACAGGGGTTGCTCACATTATTCAAGTCTCTCGCTACTCTGTAGAAGAGTCAGCCTTCTCCATCAGCACATTCTCTTGCATCTCCTGCTTTGTTCTCCTCATTGGACTATCACTGTCTGGAACTTAATATCTATTCGTTGGCTCCCTGGTTATTGTCCTACTAGAAGGTAAGTCTTATGAGGCAGGGCCTTTTTCTTTTTCATTCAATTCTGTGTCCCTGGGGCCTGGAACAGCACCTTGTCCCAGGAGGGCACCAAGCCTGCACATTGTGTAACACGGGGTGAGGATGGGGGGGAGGGGTCTCATTCCTATGGTGTACTTTATAGGTGGTGTCCTTCTGTAGAGTGCCCTTCATCTAGGATAAATCAGTGTTCAAAACACCTTCTGTGAATGAGTGCTCTCGGCCAGGCAATGCACTAGAACTACTTGTATTTTGAGCTGTAACACTTCAAACAGTGTGCCAGAGCCTCACGTGCCTCCCTAGGTTGGAAAGGATAAAAGAATCTTCAAGATCAAAAATCACAAGACTGAGAATAATGGTTTGTTGTCTCAAAAGTCTCACTCCCAGGCATATTTTCATGATAATTGCCTTATAAACTTCTGAGTCCTAGAAGCTCTGACAGTGCCTGCCCAGCTCCTGAAATTTGATTGGATAGACACTGAAGCTCTCTCTGATTCTGGCTTTGAGCCTTTTGGCTTCAGGACTAGAGCTCCCTTGCTGGCTCACTCATTCTCTCTCTATCCGTCTGTCTCTCTCCCTCCCTCTCTCCCTGTCTCCTCCTCTCTCCTTTTTCCATCCCTGCCTAAATCCCCAAGATTTTTCTTACTGTGCCTTTGGCAGTTGCTTTCTGTGTCCTGGTTGTAACTGGATGTTTCTTAGACTTCATTTCTCTTTCCATTCATAGCTCTTTGGCTCTCTTCAATGTTCTTTCTAGAACCTGCACCCCACTTTGCTCCAGCTGTTGTCCTCTTCCATGTTATGGATCTCTGGGTAGGGATTTCCTTATGCCCTACTCACATCTGCCCTCTCCTGGCAGCTATGATGTCATTCATGTGAACCTGACTTTTAATTTAAATATTGACTGGGTCTCCAGGTGTTGTGCTTATGTAATGGGCAACATGTTTGCAGTTTCTGGCTTTGAGCAGTTTGATGGGGGATACAGAGAAAATACCCACAGAGCAGACAAGTCAGTGTTTTCTCCAATGGAGTGTGTGAACTTCCAGGGCCTCCTAAAACGATCCATTGGGATGCTTGAAGAAAATGTCAGAACCTGTGTAATTCTATTTCATTCTTTTAATTTTTGTGTTTGTGTGTACCAAGGCATCTTTATTGATTAGGATGTGTTATCAGAAGAGTTTGAAGACCCCTGTGCTGGATAACAATCCTACTTATACTTTAGGACTATGAATCATTTTTATTGCTACTGCCTGAGCAGTCATCAAATTCTTCATGCCCCTTCAACTGTGGAGTTCTAACTAGACACAGTTTAATTAAGGTACAGCAAGGGCTGTACAGTGCGGGATCACTGTATCACATCGCGTACGTGATCTTTGCAGAGATAGTAACTCCTTGCGAAAAATCCACTGTATTTTAAAAGTCTGCAAATGTTATCTTTGTATTGCTTCCAAGTGAAATGATATGCGATATCACTGAATCAGTTAAAATGTGCTTCCTTTGAATCATACTTAAAATAATTTTGATATTGTGCATTCTAAATGTTAACTTGTCACAAATCACATTTCTTAAGCATTTTTTCTTTTGTGCCGGGTTGTTGTTTGTCAACTTAGTATCATCCCTATCTCTTGCCAGGAGAGTTCTGGGTTAGATTTTGCCAGTCAGAAGAATTTGACATTTGGAAGGGGAAATAAGAGGAAAAGCCAAAATTCCCCCGGTAATGGCAGTGGACAGAAGTGGGGACTGTTGGCAGGCCTGAAGTTGTCAGGCTTCTGGGTAAACTACCTAAGGCTTTAGGGGCGGCAGGTGGCTGAGATGACAATAGCTTCCCTGCTATTCCAGGGATTCCTGCAATTCCTTACATTCTTGCTCCTCTGGATTTCCTGAAAGCCAGTTGAAGTTTTTGCCTGATCTTCATGTTTCCTACCCTTCCAAAAATTGTGTAGGTTTCTAATTTCCTAAATGAAATCCCCACCTACTTGAAATGTCTCCTGTGGTTTTCATTTTCTTAACTGAACCCTGATTCATAGACTAGTTCTGGGATTGCATCCGAAAGAATAAAACAAGGATAAAAGGATTCTTTGTGTTTCATGAGTGAAACAACTCAACATTTTAGAGATATCAATTGACTCCCAAATATATAATTTCATTGAAATTTCAGTCAAAATTCCAGTAGAGGTTTTCTGGGGGTAACAAAGTAGAAAGCTGAAATATATAGATATCGAGATGTTCGATTTTGTTCTCTGCTCTTGTTACTTTAGTCTATTTGCAAGTACCACTTTTTTTTTTCACGCAGACTTTGTAAAACCTTGTAAGTTTTTCTTCCGTGGCATTGCCTTTATAGACCTTTGTTCTTCCTTATATATTTTGGAAACCTTATCAGGTCCCTCGCCTTCTCTCCCATTCCCTCCTAAAACACTATAATATGCATATATTACACATAAATATTAATATATACAAACTTGGCATAGAATAGTAGACACTTACTAAAATAGTGGAGACAGTATGGGGTCTCACATCAAGTACAGAAATAATCTTCAGTGGATTAAAAACTTAAATATAAAAGAGGAAAATGATAAAGGACAAAAACAATGTAATAGAATCTTTAAGTCCTCTGAATAAGGGAGATGTTTTTCTTAAAAAACCTAAAAGAACCCGGTGCCTGGGTGGCTCAGTCAGTTAAGCGTCTGACTTAGGCTCAGGTCATGATCTCACCGTGTGTGAGTTTGAGCCCTGCGTCAGGCTCTGTGCTGACAGCTCAGAGCCTGGAGCCTGCAGCCTGCTTTGGATTCTGTGTCTCCCTCTCTGTCCCTCTCCCGCCTGCACTCTGTCTCTCTCTCAAAATAAACATTAAAAAAAATAAATAAAAGCACAAAATTCGACTATTTCAAAATTCAAGATTTAAGTTTAATGAAAAGGGCACCTACTTAGGAACACATCGTGATAGAACCTCACCCAGGTCCCCAAGGAGATGATGTTCATTACAGTGTGGTTTTGGTCACAGGGGAGTAGTTGCCACACAGGGGCCACCATTGCACAACAAGATGAGTAAAACGTGGAGGATATATCCTGAGAATATTAAGCCGTAGTTAAAAGCGAGGAGATTAATGTATATATAGAAACATGGATAAACCTTAAAAACATCCTGGCGAGTGAAAAATATGACAGAATATGATTTAGCCCAACACTATTGTAGAATCAGGCTAACTCTGACTCGTTTTTTTTAACATGTACCCCATATGTCAATTTTAATATGGAATTCATTCAGGTGCCTGAGTAAACCGAATCCGATTGCCTACTTTTGTCAAAGCATTAAGAATAAATTCTGCTGCTGGATTTTAAACATTAAGTATACCACTAGGTCTTGGCATAGTGCATTGCACAGAACAGGCCGTTAGTAATAAACACTGGTGTGAGCTGGTCCTACCCTAAATTATCATAAGATTTTACTCTATAAAGACACAATTGGTAACTCATGTCGCTTCCACAGGCGTGGGATTGGCTGAGTTCCCAAAAGGTGCCAGAAATGTGTGAGATTCAAGATAGTTGAAGGGCATTTTTCATTTTTGTGGAGTTATTAATCCTCCAGTTCAGGAGCTGACAAACTAGCGCATTCAGCGCAGACCCCGCCTGCAGCCTCTTTTCACAAGACTGTGAGCTTAGGATGGTTTTTACATTTTGAATAGTTGTCACACATGGACCTCAATAATATTCTTGATTGTGCCTCTTGGCCTGCAAAACCTAAAGTGTTTATTATCTGAACTTACAGAAAATATTTATGAGCCCTTGCTGTGTGGCTCATCCACTCATTGGGTAAATATTTACTGATACCTGTGGTGTGCCAGGTGCTGTTGGAGGTGAAAGTGGAACAGCGAACAAAAGAGACCAAACATCCTTGTTTCATGGAGCTTAAATCCTAGGGGAGGGAGACTGATAATGAAAGTCAAAATAGGGAGTGTCAGAGCAGTGCCACAAGGAGCGATAAAACAGGGGAGGGGAACAGGGAAGGCAAGAATGACATGATTATGGAAGCATATTTATTTATTTTAAAGTTTATTTACTTGAGAGAGAGAGAGAGAGAGAGAGAGAGAGAGAGAGAACGTGAGTAGAGGAGGAGCAGAGAGGGAGAGAGAGAATCCCAAGCAGGCACCATGGTGTCAGTGCAGAGCCCAATGTGGGGCTCAACCTCACAAACCATGAGATCGTGACCGGAGCCGAAATTAAGAGCTGGACACTTAACCAACTGAGCCCCCCAGGAGCCCCTGAAAGCATGGCATTAATTAGGAAATATTACAATATATAGCTTTGACTAAATGCTTTATATTATTTGCTGATACAACATAAGCAGTTTCTTTTTTTAATTCTTTTTTTTTTACATTTTATTTTTGAGAGAGAGAGAGAGAGAGAGAGAGAGAGCGCGCGCGCGCACACAAGTGGGGGAGGGGCAGAGAGAGAGGGAGACACAGAATCTGAAGCAGGCTCCAGGCTCTGAGCTGTCAATACAGAGCCCAACGTAGGGCTTGGACTCACAAACTGTGAGATCATGACCTGAGCTGAAGTTGGATGCTTAACCAACAGCCACCCAGGCACTCCAACATAAGCACTTTTCTGAGTCTTTGGGTGGTGTTCTCACTTTCGTGAGACTCCACTACAATAAATTTATGAGGGTACACTTACCTCTCTGGCCTTGCCTGGCCTTGGCAACATCTCCTTCTCATTCTGAAACTTCTTGTTATTGACCAGTCTTTGTCTATTTTTTTCTTCAACTCACAGATAGACATTGGTGCTTATCAAAACTGCTTTTGGTGAATCTTTCCTGTTCTCACCTCCTTTTCCTTAAAACAATGTTGTTTATTACAAAAACAAAATATAGCAGGGAAGTTAAACAACACCCAAAACTGTGACAAACTTCAGTGAACATTTTGGAATATAACCTTAGAAATAGTTTTTTATAAGTAACACACACACACACACATACACATATCATGTAACTAAAGTGATATGAAGATGAAAAGAGGGGTTTTTTTCTTTTGTTTTTGCTTTATTTCTTTGTAAGCCAGGAAATGTAGAGGTAGGAAATTACTGGCATTAGTTCAGTGGCTGAAGGATTTCAAGGCAAGTTCTCTGTGTGTCTTTGGACCTTTTCCTCCACATAATCTCAAAGTAGCTGCTGTAGTTCATCCATTTTATACACAGCCTAGACAGGAGGGAGGAAAAAGGGGAAAGGAAACTATATTGGTTTATTTTTTTTTTTTTAAGTTTTACCTTGTTTATTTTTGGGACAGTGTGAGCACGGGAGGGGCAGAGGGAGAGAGAGAGAATCCCAAGCTGTCTCCGCACTGTCAGTGCAGAGCCTGACTCAGGATTTGATCCCACGAACCGCAAGACCATGAAATCAAGAGTTGTACACTTAGCCAACTGAACCACCCAGGTGCCCCAACTCTACTGGTTTCTTATTGCTGCTTTAACAAATTACCACAGGCTTAGAGACTTAAAACACAAATTTATAATCTTGGACTTTTGGAAGTCAGAAGCCTGAAATCACTTACAGCATGCTAAAACCAAGGTGCTCACATGGCTGCATTCCTTTTGGAGGCTCTCAGGAGAATCCATTCCTTGCCTTTTCCAGTTTCTAGGGGCTTTTATATTCCTTGACTCATAGCCCCTTCCTTCATCTTCAAGCCAATGGCCTAGCTCTTCAAAACTTTATCTCTGATCCCTGCTTCTTTTATCACATCTTCCCTAACTCTGAGCCTCCTGTCTCCCTAAGAACATTTATGATTATGTTGAACCTTCCTGGATCATCCAGGGTAATCTCCCCATCTCAAGAGCCTTAACTTAATCACACCTGTAAGATCCCTTTTGCTGTGTAGGGTAACATGGTCATAGATTCCAGGGATAAGGATGTGGATATCTTGTCAGAGGGCATTATTCTGCCACTCACAGAAACCAGTTAGAATAGGTAATATTTCTGTCAAGAAAACGGAAAATTCCCAAAAGTTGCTATCAGACTTGGGCTGATACCTTGTTGCTCAAAGCTATAGCATGTGGCCAATCTTCAGTGACAGCTTTGATGGACTCCAAGGGGAGCCGTGTCAGAATTTCTCTGAATTTGCCCATAATGACCTGACTGTTATACTCCCAGTTGATCAGTCCCTGCGTGTGGGCTACCCCAGGAAGTGTGTGACCTTGGGCAAGACAATGCTCCACAACGTTGACACTTCCTGAGATAACTGACAGCTGGAGGCAGTCTGCAGACAGCATTCCCAGGTCTGGGTCAATATACCTGTCCCTGAAGGGGGATCCGGACAGTGTATCATGGTGTTGTGGCAGTCATGATTTACAAGCTGAAGTAGGTCTCTAGGTATTGCTGTGGGAAACTGTCCACACGTAGCATGATGTAAATACAACAGTAAGAATGTGAGGTTTTAAAACAACCAGCTTGTCAATGTGAGGTGACAAGCATGGGACCCAGGAAGGCTAACCTCCTGTTTTATCCCTGCCACTTATTCTCACTTTTAAGTTCACAAAGGAACAAAAACCTCAAGGAACAAACATAAATCAAACAAACATAAATACCACTCCTTTACCACTACTCTTGATCAGTCTTGTAATGAAGAGCTTTCTGGTAAACTGGGCTGGATTATGAGGTTTATATCCAAGATTAGGTGGGGTCTCTCCTCAGAAGCCTCAATCTTATCACCTGTGATCCAAATGACAAACTTTGGAGCACATAAATAAGAGAAAAGAAAGCAAGACTTTGGATGCACTCCAAAGTCCAGCCTTAAGGTCACCACACCTAAAGAAAAGTAGCACAAAGAGGGTGTCTAGAGAGAGAGAGAACCATGTGCATGACCTTTGACTTTGACATTGACCTCATCAGTGTCACAGAATTAGGCCCATTCAGGTTAGTATTCCTGTCTCCCAGAGAAGCTGAGTAGAAGAAAAGTTAGATCAGTATATACAGTATTACCCCTTTTGTGGGTAGTTTGTGTATGTAAATGTATCATGCCTAGGACAAAAATCTGGAAGAATACATACCAAACATTTAAAAATGGATTTTTCTGTGGCCTATGGTCATAGCTGGAATAAAGATCAAATCAGATAAGGCTCCTAAAAGATCATTGGAATCAACCAGAAACATGGCAGCAGGTAATTGCATTTTCCACACAGAACTCGTTAAGTAGAGAGATGTCTCACGATGACTGATGTCCATCCTACCTGTTGGAATAGTATCCTTGGGAATAAAACAATGAATACCATAAACAGATTTCACTTTCACCAAGCCACTCCTGTCAAGAAAGGGACTATATGTTAAGGATTATCAGGACTGGGGCGCCTGGGTGGCGCAGTCGGTTAAGCGTCCGACTTCAGCCAGGTCACGATCTCGCGGTCTGTGAGTTTGAGCCCCGCGTCAGGCTCTGGGCTGATGGCTCGGAGCCTGGAGCCTGTTTCCGATTCTGTGTCTCCCTCTCTCTCTGCCCCTCCCCCGTTCATGCTCTGTCTCTCTCTGTCCCAAAAATAAATAAAAAAAAAAAACGTTGAAAAAAAAAAGGATTATCAGGACATAGGAGGCCTATCATGGCCTACCTAGGCACTTGTATGTCCTGGTGTTGCGTGGATGAAATCATGACAAGGTTTCCTTTATCATCTGTCTACTCTTTTATGTTGCTTGAACACTTTATAGAAAACAAGTAGAATTTTTATATTCTGTCAAAACCAAAGTTATTTTCCTGTGGGAGGCAAAAATCACACAAAAAAATGTTGTGGATTCTCATGTGGAAAGTAGAGTTAAGAAAAGCATGTGCTACAGAGGAGGCCTTTTAGGGCAGATGTGTTTGCTGAGGGAGCTCCTAGGTTGACTCACATGACAGGGTTCTGTGTCATGTTTGGCACAGCACCACCCCACACATCACCCCACCTGCATCGACAAACCCTGTATCTTGTTAATTTGTTTGGCATCACCCACTAAAGCCTTCACTGCTGGGCTTCAGGGTCCTACAGTTGTGACTGTATTACAACACAGGCCTCTTGAAGGTCCCCAAATCCCTTTAGTTCCTTTGACCATGCCAACTCCCTAGGCAATACCCTTGATTGAAATAGTCAAACAAAGCACAGAGACAGGCTGTGGGGGCCCGGGAGATTGTGAGCTACCAGAACTTCCAGGTTCTAATTTGCCTGTGCACCAGCTGAACAATGCTCCTTTTCTGGTGGTCTGCCCTGCCCGGACCTCCACTTACCCTCACTAGGCAATAAGAGGAGGATGTGATTTTAATACTAGGGTGCACATTGGTGCCAATCTTAGTGAAGACAGGCACTTCACATTGATAACCATGGCCTGGTAACTGCCTAGGGTGCTCTCAGGATTAAGTTATTTTCCTTTCCAAAAACACATGGGCCTTTAATCCTTGAATATTCTAAAAATGGCAGATTATTTACTGAGATATTGCTTGTGTTTTGTTCTGACTAGTGTAGGAGAAGAAAAGAATATAATGTGTCTTCTCTTTTCATCCCAGCTCACTCTCTCCGTTACACCACCAAACCAAAGGGCAATGCAGACTTCCAACCCTGAAGAGCAGAAACTGTCCTTACCCTCAGGGTGAAATTAAGAAGCTTTTGTTTTCAAAGAACTGGCTCTAGGAAGAAAGGAGTGTCTTTTCTTGAGTTCTGAGGTGGGAGTAAACAGACCTGGACAGTGTTGAGAGCTTAGAGGAGACCAGAAAGGGTCTTGTGTGGGTGGGTGGGGTGATCCTTGGGTAGCATCAGTGACCTCCATCCTGAACTCCTCCCAGCATACTGGGAAATGGCACAGTGGCCTTCCCCAAACATTTTGATCTGTGTAAACTCAGAAACTTTCGCATGAACCTAGAGGGAGGAGGGAAGCCACAGTAATGACTGACATGGAATTTCCTAAAAGCCTAATGAAATGGGGCCTCAGAGCAGACAAAATTGAATCAGGGAAATGGAAGACATGTGAGAAACTTTACACCCTAGGATGTGCAGCAAAAGTTTCTCACGTGTCTTCTGTTTTCCTAATGTGTGTTATATAAAGTTAAGTCATTCTCTTTGTGGTATCAGTGATCTTAGGGAACTGAGAAAACAGAATTTTTACTCAGCTTTATACTTTTCCATCTTTTATTTTTCCCTTCAAAATCTTTTTCTTTGGAATATGTTATATATGAGAGGCTTGGGAGAAAAATTAGTTTTTTAAGAAAAAAATACTGCCAAACGGGGTGCTTGAGTGGCTTAGTCGGTGAAGCTCCCAACTCTTGATCTTGGCTCAGGTCATAATCTCACAGGTGGTGGGATTGAGCCTGGAGTTGGGCTCTGTTAACAGCACAGAGTCTACTTGGGATTCTCTGTCTCCCTCCCTCTCTCTCTCTCTCTCTCTCTCTCTCTCTCTCTGCCCCTCCCCCACTTGCATTCATACTATCTTTCAAAATAAACAAACAATAAAAAAAAATACAGCTATTAATGTGCTATCTGCTTATATGTCCTGAGCTCCTTGTAAAAACCACTGAGTGACAGGATAAGACTGTAAATCCTGGCAAGAGGAAGTCAATTGATGAAACTATACCATGTGCCTACTATTACTACTATAGCTACTCCTATTAAAGGAAAGAAAAGGACTGGGACATCTGCGTGACTCAGTCAGTTAAGCATCCGACTTGATCTCACAGTCATGAGTTCAAGCCCCACACTGGGGCCAGCAGTGGGCATGAAGCCTAATTTAGAAGAAAAAAAAAAGATAATAACCAAAAAACCAAAGAATAGAAAAGTTTTGATGCCAAGCAGAGAATCTGATTTGGCAGGCAAGCTAAACTCTGAGGAATGAGGTTCTCAAGAGAAGTGGGCAGGTCTTTCAAAGCTAAGACATCAGGAACCATGTCTATTTCACATTAAGGAAAGAGTCTTTGAATGTCAGTGATAAGCAGGTGGCCCCCAGACTTGTCAATGAAGCAGTGTTGAGCTTCTAGCGGTGGCTACTGCTGCCTGGGTGGAGTGTCCACTGCACGGTAGAGTTCCCAGCTGTCTGCTCCTAAATCAGGCCAGACAGCCACGTCAGGGGTTAGGCTACTCCTCCATAGCATTGTTACTAGCACAACCACCGCCTCTTGGTTGTTGGGCTATATCGTTCATCAGGACACTTACATATATGTTAATCTTGTTTGAGCTGAGGGAGGCAGAGTACCTGTGCTCTCAGTTTACAGATTAAGAAGCAGAAGCTTATGAACATCCAGTAACCTTACTCGGTAAAGAGTGTTCATGAGTAAGGGAAGAACGAAGAGGGTCAACGATGACTGAGCAGGGCTGAACATCAGGGATGATGGCTGAATTTTGTCTGTTCATTAAGAACTTCAGACCACACACAATGGGAAAAGTATACATCCCGGAGATTTCCATACTGAATTATGTAGTCATCATCATCTACCTTAGAAGCAGTAGAAATACTTTCTTTGGAGTAATTCATTTTTTACATAACAAAAAGCTTAAAAGCTTAAAAAACTTTTTTATTATAAAATTAAACACTTAGCCCGACTTCAGCCAGGTCACGATCTCGCGGTCCGTGAGTTCGAGCCCCGCATCAGGCTCTGGGCTGATGGCTCAGAGCCTGGAGCCTGTTTCTGATTCTGTGTCTCCCTCTCTCTCTGCCCCTCCCCTGTTCATGCTCTGTCTCTCTCTGTCCCAAAAATAAATAAACGTTGAAAAAAAAATTAAAAAAATAAATAAATAAAATAAATAAAATTAAATTAAACACTTAGAAAGTATAGATGTCTGCACAAACATTAATCCTTTTGCAGAAAACTTAGAAAATATAGGGGGAAAATGGAGAAAAAGGTACCCACAACTCAAAGGGAAACAATAACATTTCCAGGGTTTTTTCTACATATATGTATGTGAGTATGTGTGCACAAATGGGATCACATTACATAGGCATTTTATGTCATATCTTTTTAATTTAACATGGTGTCCTAGTATGGCACCTGTTTTTCTCTGGTAGGGCTGCCATAACAAAATACCATAGACTGGGGGTGGCTTAAACAGAAATCTATTTTCTCACTGTTGTGGAGGCTAGAGGTCCAAGATCAAGTTTTCAGTGGAGTTAACTCTTACTGAGGGCTGTGAGGGAGAATCTGTTCCATGCCTCTCTCCCTGCTTTTGGTGGTTTGCCAGCAATATTTGTTGTTCCTAAGCTTATGGAAACATAACTCCAATCTTCCCATGGTGATCTCCCTCTGTGCAAATTTTCCTTTTTTTATATGGACACCAGTCATTGGATTAGGGGTCCACTCTATTACACTATAACCACATCTTAACCATCTTAACATTTGCAACAACCCTGCTCGCAAATAATATCACATTCTGTGATCTTGGCGATTTAGACTTCAACATATGAATTTGGGGAGGATACACTTCAACCCATATAGCATGAGAGCATCCTTGAAACTTTCATTTATATTGGAAATAAAACATTTCATTATACAAACACAGCAATATTTATTTAGCCAATCCTCTATTGTTTAACATTTGACTTTTTTTTTCCTATTTACTTAATGCTGCTGTGAACCTTTTCATGATTCATAATGAAGTCCCTCCCATATCAACAAGAATGAGTCCATTGTGGCATTGCAATGAAAACTTAATGGCCAAAACTCTGGAGAAATACAACTAAGAAAACCTACTCTCAGTCTAGCTCATTTGCATACATATAGAAGCAACTGTGTCTAAACCAGTGGTCTCTGAAGTTGAGTGCAATAAAACAATATTTAGGGATATGGAAAATACATTGAAATTACTATTTCAATATTCTAGTAGACTAATTCAGTGTCTGTTTTTGTCTTATAATGCTCATAATGTAAAACTAGGGTAGCATCTACATATAATTTATAAATAAGTATATTATAGATTGTGGGAAATTCTCAAAAATCTTTCCCAGATAAGGATTATGAAATGAAAATAATTCACTAGCCTTGAATGTTTATCCAAGGACATTTCCCCTACAATTCCTGATGTTTCAGCTGTGAATCACAAGCCAGAACTTAGTAACCTACACACTTGGCAGATCATTACCTCTGATTCTAGCTTTGCTTTTGGTATCCATTCTGACTGTGACCCCAACCCCTTGATTCTTCTCCCCATGGCCTTGCCTTGGTTTCTAGCCTGGGTTCAGAGATAAACAAGTAAATAAATAAATAAGTGATGGGTACCTATGTGGCTCAGTCACTTAAGAATCCGACTCTTAGTTTTGACTCAGGTCATCATGTCACAGTTTGGTGAGTTTGATCCCCACATCAGGTTCTGTGCTGACAGTGTGGAGCCTGCTTGGGATTCTCTGTCTCCCTCTCTCTCTGCCCCTCCCCCACTCATGCTGTCTCTATCTCTCTCAAATAAATGAACTTAAACACACCCATACATACATTCATACGTGACTGATGATCCTGCAGAACAGATAGGGAAGTTCAGAGGTGTGGAATGCTGACAGATCACTGCCCTCTTGAGACCCATTTGGTTTCCCATAAGTATCTTCAAAATGAAGAAAGAGGACCCACTTCAGATCATCTCAAAGCCTGCCCTAAATGGTTTGATACTTCCTGTTTATCCTCCCAGATATTTGCCACTTAGTCTCATGGGTCCACCAAGCAGACAGACCCCCAACTGCTGACAGTCGGGAATAAATATTTTTCTGGTTTCTCTTTCTGCTTGTACAGTTAGAAAGTGTAGCTACCTGCATTCCATGACAAGGTCTGGCTCTACCAGGAACAGTGTTCAGTGTTCAAAATCTGAGTCTTTTTTTTTTTAACAAAGAGCCTGAAAAGATGCAAAAGAGAATGGATAGAAACTCACCTACCTGACTGCTGGAAACCAAACTTGTTTGTCAGTCTTTTTGAGCTAGCAAAAAAGCAAATTTTAAATACCAAGTTGCAAAACAAGATGGAATTAGCTTGAATTTTTAATGCAGATTTATATTCAGGAGTTACTTCTGGCCAAACCCTTTGCTCACTGTCTCATTTGTCATGTTGGAATTCCTTTGGCTTACTGTTGCATATGGTTTTGGGGTCAAGCCAATGGTAAGCCATCAATATTTTGGGTTCCATCACTTTTGTTTCTGCTTATTTACTGAAGCAAAAAAATGTGATCTTTTTGTAAAACAGAGCTTAGAAGCAGGCTTTAGTCTACAAGTCTATATAGAAGTTGTTTAGGGATAAGAATACATTTTCTTCTAGATTGCTAGTCTGAACTAAAAAAAGGATTTGTGCTCAAACTTTAGTGTGCAGAAGATTTATGTAGTGGTATTTGTTAAAAAAAATTCCTCAACCCCACCCAGAGATGTATGGGCTCAGAAGTTCTGTAGGGGTCAGGGTGCTGTGGATCTACATTTGCAAATAAAATCCCCACGTTATACAGATGCATTGAAAAGCATATTAAAAAGGCAGTTCAGCCCACAGTGGACTGAAATACCAGAGATTTTAGAGGAAAAAATAGTAAAATAAAAGCTCTGTGTCGAGAGAAAATATTTAGAACAGATTTACAAAACATACCTAGAATGGTGTACAATGAAAAGCAGATTTATTTAGAGTAGGATAAAGAGGTGCTGATTTCTCCTGTCAACAAATATCACTTGAGACCCTACCTTGAGACAGGCACTAATTTAAATAGAAGGACACCGTGGTTTGACACAATTCCTCTCAAAGTTTATAGTCAGTGGAGGAGGCAGATGTTGATCAAATTACCTCACTAAATGAATAAGTAATCACAAATTGAGGTAAGTGCTAAGAAGAAAAAGTATAACATTCCCTAAAAGTGTATGATAAAGAAACCTGAGTTACACAAGGTTAGGGGTGGGCAGTGGGGGGAAACATTCCTGAAGAGGTTACTTGGACTGAGATCTGAATAAAGTTGTCTTGGTAATGTGTGATTGGTGGACTGAGGCAGGTGTCTGGGGCCGAGGGGGATTGAGTGCACAGAAGTCTAAAGAGGAGGAGGTGCTTTTCTGGCTGAGAAACAGGAAGAGGGCCAGTGTGGCTGGAGCACAGAAGTTGAAGTGGCAGATGGCAGAAAAGACTAGGAAGGAATCAAGATCACAGCAGACTCTTGTGCAATGATGTTGATCTTTAGCTTAAAATCATAAGTGTGTGTGTGTGTGTGTGTGTGTGTGTGTGTGTGTGTGTGTGTTTAATCACTGGATTGCAGGGTGGCCAGAGTAGATGTAGATAAAGTTTGGAAGTTTTTGCAGTGCTGTGAATGAGATTTAATGGCTGCTTGGCCTAGGATAGAAAAGTGGAAATGATGAGAAGAAAACAGAGATAGTTTGGAGGTTGTTGATGGATTGGCTGTGGGTAGTGGGCATCACAGAACATGTCTTGGGCTTCTGGCTTGTGCAATTGGATGAATGCATAAGCTTATGACCATAGTTAAAATAAAAAATAGTGGATGCAGAGCCTGGGTGGCTCAAATGGTTGAGCGATTGAGCATCCAACTCTTGATTTTGGCTCAGGTCATGATCCCAAGGTTGTGGGATTGAACCCCACGTTGGGCTCTGTGATGAGTGTGGAGCCTGCTTAAGATTCTCTCTCCATCTCTCTCTGCCCCTCTCTCTCTCTCTAATAAAATAATACATATGTGCTCTCTCTCTCTCTCTCTCTCTCTAATAAAATAATATTAATAATTTAAAAAATAAATAGTAGAAAGGACCAGGTACTGGGGGGAAGATCATGAGTCTGTTCTTAGACATGTGGAGTTTGTGATATCAAAATGGAGCATTTTAGGCATGCCAATGGAAAGAAAACATCCAGAAAAACTCACTGGAGTAGTTTGAACTGAAGGTACAAATGAAGGTCATCAGTGTCTAAATTGTTACTGAAGCTTCAGGCATAAGTAATATGGCAGGACAAGAATTTAGAGTGAAGTGAGACACGGTTCTGGGACAAATCCTTGGGAATCTTCATTATTTACATCAAGTAGAGAAGGATGACCTGATACATCTGCAAAAGAGGGACCAGAGAGGTGTAAAAAGCCAGGAGATTGTGGTGTCATGGAAGATGTGGGAAGAAAGAATAGTTTCAAGAAAGAAGTAGGAGTCCTCACTGTTGACTACTGCTGTCTGGTCAAGGATGATAAGGAATGAAAAGGGTTTCCTGATAGATGAAAGTGGACATCATTGGTGGACCTTGCAAGAGCTATTTTGGAGGTATTGATGGGAAAAGAAGCCACACTGAAGTGTCTTGGGAAGCGAGCAAACGTGAGAAAATGAAATAGTTTCATAGACTCTTACTGGGCTCTCTAATGGTTAACAGCACTAGTGTTTGTTGCCTAATTTCTCTTTAAATTGTGTTGTTTATCTTTCCTTTGCTGTCTCAATACTAGTACTTCCATTTTAATCAGCCACCATTAGACTTGTTTATTAACTTTCAAAGAGAATAATTAGGCTTAAAAAAAATCTGGAAAAGAAGATAAAAAAATTTCCCTAAAAGACTGGACAAGAGTTACAAGAAAAAGAGAAAGATTAAAAGGGGTTCACCAAGATATGTCTACAGATAGTAATAAAAAAAATAATAGGGCAATATATGAGAGAAGTCTTAGGACACTCTTATTATGTGCCAGGCACTTGATAAAGCGTTTAAATATAATAATTTATTCAATAATCACAGCACTAGGAGTTATTCTCATTCTGTAGATTGAAGCAGTTGGAGCATGGAGAGTTTGAATTAATTGTCCAAGGTCATCTAGATAAATAGTGGTTGAGCTGAAGTATAAACACTGTGTCTTGAATCTTCAGTCTTCATAACTAAATGAATATGAGTTTGCCAGGTAGAAGTGACTTCAGAGTGGTGGAAAATACAGACAAAGCAGGGGACCTGACATGGGCTGAATCCCACTGAAATGAAATGAATGGTAGCAGGGGAGAGATATAAGCAAATGTCTAGCCGGAGTACGAACCACCAGTCCCTCCTCCTGCAGACACTTTAGCCTTTGCTAGTGATTTTCTTAGAGGCCCTTCCCCCATCAGGCTTTTAAGGGCAAGGATGGAAATATTCACATCCCTCATCATACTCAGTACTCTTTGTATGGTAGATCCGCACTACCATAAGCTAAGACCTCAGCTTTGAGATTTTAATATCAAGTGGTGGGATGATGGGGAAAAAAATCCCACTTGATAACATGTCCCAAAGTATTTTTCTCTTTTGGCACAATGTCTAACATTCATTAATTGTGGCTATTTTCATAATGTTTATTGTTGTAACCTTACGACTGATAAGAGGGCACACATAGTTTTGAGGACATTCTTCTTGATGGGCAACTTAACCATATCTGAGGGATTTTTTTTTTTTTGGCTTCTCTGGCACTACACTTTAAGAAGGGCTTAGAGCATGTTCAGGTGAAGGTAAATGAATTCATAGTTTTGTCATAAGAAAAATGATGGAGGGAATTAAGGATGAGAAAGGAAGAAAAGGAATACTAACAGAAACTTCAAGAAGATATACTTTATCTTAATACAAATACGTAATTTCTAACAAAGCCTTTGAAAGTTTTGTAACACACTGCTTTACTGAGTAATGGGTTTCTAAACCTTGGAGGTGGTCAACATGGCTGAGTGCATACTTGATAAGTGATAGATACGTTGTAGACAAATGATGGATTCATAAGTTGTAGAGAGTAAGCATTTGGAAGATGCCTGTTAAAACAGGGACTCAAACATATCTATTCAATAGATGAATAAATTAATGGAGCTGGAAGCTGTATCCAAGAGAGCCTATGATCCCATATAGTTCTTCAGATCTTGGGAAATCAGAGTCATATTTCAGTGACAAGGGATGGTTTTGGATCCAGATGAGGCACTGCCCAAAGGGATAGGCCACAGAGGGGACACTGGGCTTGGGTTTGATACTGTGGCCAGGGAAGTATGAGGTAT
Source organism: Felis catus (assembly GCF_018350175.1). Lineage (NCBI taxonomy): Eukaryota > Metazoa > Chordata > Mammalia > Carnivora > Felidae > Felis > Felis catus. The sequence continues at coordinate 78,398,937 of NC_058369.1, forward strand.
GATGGTGAGGACAGTGGTTACAGCCAATTGATCAGCTTCTGTTTCATCTTGAGTCACTCCAAGCTCTTGGTTCATAATTACTATAAAAATATCGGGACAATACATCTTTATCTACAAGAAAAATCACCATCAAAGGACAAGCAACAGGGAATGAATCTCAGGTGAGCAGCTACCAGGGAAGGAAAGTACACATTCTGGCAGGCAAATCAGCATTATATTAAAATTAAGCATATTAACTCTGATAACTACCTTGGAAGGATTTTTCTAAAATTTTTAATGAAGAAATAAGAATCAAAATAGAGATTTGACATTGGCTGTTCCACCTGTGACAGTCACCTTAATGTCTTTCAGCTTTTCTCTGCGGCTACCTTCTGTTCTAAATGATTCTAGGACTCTACAAGAACTTATAAATTCTGATGTTGCTGATTAAAAGTAGTTTTACAAAAGTCTTGTTGATAAAAGTGTGGTGGCTACTGAGTAAACAATTGTCCTGACTTGTCAAAATATGTCAGCACAACTTGCTATTATAGTATGTTTTGAACTGCAAAGCTGGTGGGTCAACTCTCAACACATTAAATCGGTTCCTTTTTCTTCCCATGCATTTTCTCCAACATTAAATTGTCATGGTGACAGAATAGCAGCATTGCCAAATGCTGGAAAAATGGCAGGAAAAAAAAATATAAGCCACATGCAATAAAGCAAACCATGGAAACAGTTCAAATCCAGATATCCAGAGCTGACATTCAGATGGGACAAGTCAGTCTATATTCTTGTGGCCTTGGCTACAATAAATGTATCTCTTTTTTTTTGCTTCAAGATCAAGAGCGAGGAGATAAAGAATTAAGCAAAGAAGGTTATTGTGGTTTGTAATTCTAAACAGGAAATAAGAACAGCTCTCAAACAAGTGCAAAAATGAAATTAAATGGAAGTCAGGATAAAGATCTCCTTTGCTTTCTGTAGAATTTGCCCTGGGACCTGAGGTAACCTTTACGAATTTGAGTCTGTCTTATTGTTCAATTCTGGCCCAGTCTTCCAGGCAGGTGTCCTTTTCTACTTCTCCTTCATCTCTCATTCCACCTGCTTCTGGGTTATTCCTGGCTACCTACGTTTGCTTTTCAGAAAGCAAAAATGAGGTAAGAAGGTTAGAACTGGAAAAACTTGTAAGATCGCATAGCCCAACTTCTTCATTTTATCCATGAGAAAAATAATGATGCTCATAAAATTTCAGTGGTTATCCCTGCCCACACAGGAAGCTAGTGGCATCACTGTGGGTAAACAGCTAACACTTGTTGCAACAAGATCATATTTTAAGTACTTTAAAAGCATTAGGTAATTTAACCCTCTCAACAATCTTATGAAGTAGATACTAGTATCTTGATTATTTTACAGATAACAAGAGTTTGTGTTACTTGCTTCTGGTAAAAGCCAGGAAGTAGCCAGGCAAAAACTCAAACACAGGTATCTATGATAGAGAAAGTCATGGGATTTTGGAGGAAAATAAATTTATGTTGCAATACTTGCATTGACACTCAGTAGCTTTGACTTGGGTGATTTACTACATCTCTCAAGCCTCAGTTCCCTCATCTGTAAAAGAGGGTGATGTGGGATGGTTGTAAAGATTAAATGAAATTTTATATGTCTTAGCATAATGCCTGGCTTTTAGTAAAGGCTTGGTAAGCAGTAGCTATCATTACTATTATATCACTTTATTTTTTATATCTCGGTCCTCTGGGTCTATCTAGGGGTTTCCACTAAACTGCTTATCTTATTATCAAATATCATCCCAACATTTCTATGAGTATAATGCGTAGGAAGTCTGGAGCCATATTTTTCAGCATTGAAGCTGCATTTGGGTAAAAGTGATTTAAAAAATTTTGGTTGTCTTTTTTTGTTCTTTAGTTTTTGAGCATCATTAAGGGTATATGTAGTTTCCAGACTTCTTAAACTCACTTTATTCCTCTTTTATTCTACCCATACCTGAAAGTAGCTCCTCTTAGTGACTGTCTCCCCAATGTGTCCTTCCCCTCCACGTTCCCTATATGTGTAAAAACACAGTTATATTGTATCACTTAAGGCCACCAAAGGCAAAAATGTAAATATATGATCATCAAATTTCAGAGTCTACAGTTTCCTTAAATATCATGTCATCCAGTCATTGTTGGGTGAGGGTGTGAGTTGAGATATGTAGATGAGGATTTATGCTTTTAAGTTCTCCAAATAATAAGCATCATCCCACTATGACAGCATGATTTGTCCCACATGCAATTTTTTTTTTTACCTTCTGTGAAATAGGTAGTAATTCTGTGTCCACCAGTCCCATAAACAACTGTCTACATTTAGAAATGTTACCCAGTTATTGATCTACAGGAAATAACAGTTGACTCAACTGAATGTGGAGTTCTAGGTTATAAAAAAATGTCCGGCAAGGTAAGGTGGATTAAAAGCAACATTTTTTCTAGTATCAGTTGTCCTAAAATTTAGGTGACTCACTATCCCTATAGATTCTGAATCTCATGAAGGTTGTAACTGTATCCAAAGCTATTCCAAAAATACAGAAGTCTCTGTTATGGGCGCTCCTTGCTAAGGTTATGAAAGAAGCTGGTTTATGAGCTTGGAAGTAGAGAGCACCTGGGTGGCTCAGTAGGTTAGGTGTCTAACTTGAACTTAGGTCATGATCTCCCAGTTTGTGAGTTCAAGCCCTGCATTTGGCACTGTGCTAACAGCGTGGAGCCTGGAGCCTGACCCTCTCTCTGCTCCTCCCCCTCACGCTCTGTCTCTGTCTCTCTCTCTCTCAAAAATAAATAAAATCTAAAAAAAATTTTAAGAGCTTGGAAGTAGAGGTAAATGTGGATGTGTGTAGGAGGAGAACGATGCTGAAAAACACCCGGCAAGTGACTTTAGATTTTAAATTTCAATAGGCTAGGGTTAACTTTTTATGCAGCACTACTGTAATATTCCTTGCAACTCTATAACTGGATTATCTTGATAATTGATTACTTTATGTTTCTTTTGGTATCCAAAAGAGTTGGTTAGTGGAGCCAAGCACTCTTTATCTCTGGTTTAAATAGAGAAAACCACAGTAATATGGAATCGACAGCACGTAATAGTTTGTCTTCCCAGATATTAAAACTCAAATTTATTTATTTATTTATTTATTTATTTATTTATTTATTTATTTATTTATTCATTCATTCATTCATTCATTCATTCACTTATTCATCCATCCATCCATCCATCCATCCATCCAACAAATATTTGTGGAACACACACTATGATCCACAAAGAATTGACCAGGTTTTACAAGACTGACTTATACCAGTCAAACAAGGTAATGTTCATTTATTTTAAAAGAGGAATAGTCTTTTCTAATAATCAGAATGCTTGGGCATACCTGCCCTGAGACCCAAATTTGTCAGAAGATTGCTTTGATAATGCAGAATTAGAACAATTACTGTCATCTGTTTTGGTAGTTTGTTTTATCTCTCTCTAGAATAGTCTGAAACATATACACCTCTGCTATAGCAGCAATGATTACATTCAATTAATAGCCATTCTATGAAACTTAGTAAATGTTATAAGCCTAACACTGTATGAGGTACTGAAAAAAAAAGTCCACCATTTATTGAGTACTTACTGTATACTATCCAATTTTAAAGATCCAGCAATTTGTGTGTAGAGAAGTTATGTAAATCACCCAAGATTACATAAGTTTCCTTACCTGTTCCTTCTACAGCTTGGTGATGTCTGATAGCCTTACTCTCTTTAATGACTCTCCTCACCTACTAGCATCAATCCTGAGATATCAGTGAATTGCCAACTAGTCACTAACACTTAACATCCATCACAAGGCTTTTATGCTCTCCACTTTCCCAGATTAAAGACTTGAAACTAAAGACAAATAGAGCTGGGTTTGATACAACATAAGGCTGATATTACAGATTGAGCACAAGTAGGCCTTGGTGTTTATGTCCTGTTTCACAGTGGCAGTGAATTTGCAATGAATTAGCCAGCCTTTCTTTCTGTCTTCCTCCTCCTCCTCTCTCTCCTTTTCTCTCCTTTCTTTCTCCAGAAGCAGATGTTTGTGAGATGGCTGGGAAAGATTATACTTAGAGGTATGGCCTGGGAAAAGAAGGTTTTCCTCTGTGTTGGGCTTTATAGAACACTATGACTTCCTTAATAAGCTACCCTTCTTAAAAATGGTAAATGACTGAACATGAAACTGTTCTGTGTTCAGAGCTAGGAGAGTCTTTGGAAGTGGGCCAGATGACAGCAAGTCTGGGGAGGAGAGCATCACAGGCTAGGTTGTTGTGAGACTGGACTTTGCTAATGAGCAGGTAGAACTGGCCCATGTGTGAAATATATAGATCCTATTGACCTGGGCAAATAAAAGCACAAGATTGACTGACATGGGGGACTTAAGAGGGTGAGAACATAGGAAATTAAATGTAGGGTGGGAAAAGTATAAATTAATACAATCAGATTACAAAAATTATTTTTAGGGGCACTTGGCTGGCTCAGTCGGTAGAACATACAACCCTTGATCTTGGGGTTGTGAATTTAAGCCCCACATCGGGGGTAGAGATTCTTTTAAAAAAATCAGTTTTAACATTTACATGTGAGGATATTCTACAATTAACAAGAATAATGTAAAATGATATTAATTTTCTTGTTAAAATATTGGTAAGAAAAAAGGTTGCAAAAGTATAGAGTATATGACTACGAGATATAAGAAAAAAATATATATGGAGAAGGCTGGTGGTAACATGTTATTGGTGGTTTTCACTGGGTGATGATATTATGGATGACTTTTAACTTCTTCTTTGTGCATATTTATATTTTCTATAATACAGTTATGTTATTTGTATTTTTAAAAATGTTTTTAAACAGTAGGACCTGAAAAGTAAGAATTTTGTCAGTGATTCTATACTAAAAGCAGAAAGCAGTTTATAGCTGTTAAAATTTGGCCACTAAAGACATGGGTTATTTTGGTCTCATGACAGATGTTTATAGAACAGGATGTCCCAGCCTCTCATAAGTCAGACCAGCTGACTTTGTACTTTGCACACTGTAGTCTGCTGTGGACATGAAGAAAATCAAAGCTGGAAAGGAATTTAATTTATCATGATGATGAAGAAGTGCAGTGTACCTGGAAAATGGACGTTGTGAGAGATTCTAGTCTCTATATAGTTGGGGAAGTCAGAGAAGATGCCAAGAAGTTGTTGACAACCTTATCATACCATACCCTTGCCTACTCTTCCCTACTTTTGACAGAAGTGGAGGAATTAAATTCCTTTTCAGTTTCTCCGAGGCCTTTCACTACTCCTGGTCCCTTGTCCCATCAGCCAAAGTAGAGCATTTTGATGAGGATTCTTTTCCAGCCATTAATGAAAAAACATTGATTTTAATTACTCCCTTTTCAATGGTCGCCATTGACCCTTGCCCATCTCTGTGTCATCACAAAGCTCCCCCTCAGTTCTGACCACTTTGAATTCTATCTTCACACCTTTGCAAGGGCTCAGTAACTTCTGTCAGTGTCTCCCTTGGAGTGTACATTGCATCAATTTCCTCACTGCACCAGTTCAGACCATTCAAACCATTACTGCCTCTCCCTTTATCCTTTGCTTTCTTGCCTCATTCCCACTTACCCCATTCTCCACTCTTATGCTAAAGTTTTGTTTAAAAACAAATGCTCATGCCACTCAGCGCCCCACCACCACCACCAATATCTAATACCTTATGGTTCTCTATGGGATAATCCAAATTCCTATGTATGACCTCACGTTGTATTCCCCATCTCTTTATCCACACTACTCCTTCCTCAGAGGCTAATTCCTGTGAATTCCAGGTTCAGCCCAAATAGGTTTGTCTGGTCCTAAAGGAACATGCTCTCTTTCTCTAAGCTTTTGCTTATGCTGTTCCCTTTGCCTGGAATAACCCCTTGCCTTTCTTAGACTAAAAAAATGCTTTTGATCTTTAAGCCTCAGCTCAGTTGTTACTTCCCCCTGGAAATCATAAATATAGCCACCAAATTTATAGTTATTCAAGTATTTGTATTTTCTCTGAGAGCACTTTGTTCCTATGTATGGTGTAGCTTTTATCATTATTGGATAATAATCCAGTGGTCCTCATGTGTAAAATGGAGGTAATTTGCTTCAGAGGACTGTTGGAAATACTAAGTGAGTGAATATATATATCACATTCTCTGTTAGGCAGTTTCATGTATGCTACAGAAATATCTGCACTCTTAGTAGAAAGCAGGCAAAGAGGCCATGAGGCAATAGGTCCTTGAGAAGTTACCAGTAAACAAAAGCCATAATTAAGCAAAATCCAAAAGATAAATGTAGTAAAATGTGAGGTACTTCATTGATAGTAACAAGAAAAGTAGGCAGACATGGAGGAACCCAGGACCGTAAGAACAACTACCTTGTCACCTGTGCTCTGGTAGATCCTGAACACCGTCCTGTTCCCAGCCTACTTTCCTGACCCCATCGTTCTCTTCTGAACCAGCTACATAATTTGCAGAGCCCAGTAAAAAGTAAAAAGGTGAGATTCCTTGTTCAAAAATTACTATGAATTTCAAGACAGCAGCTTTACTGTATTTAACCAAGGGGGTGTTTATTTCTTGCAAATATAATAGTTTGATGAAAATATTCCTCCTTTAAATCTTGTTCCTCTTAATCTTTAACTAATCTGGCTTTGAAGTAAGGACAACATGCAATTTCTTTGTAACTCTCATGGTATTTTATTTGTAACCTTGAGGCACCTAGCAATTTCTATCCTGTTACGATGGATGTCTTATCTGTGATACGTGTCTTATCTCCCCTTCTGGAGAGTGGTTTTAAAAGCAGGTCTATGTCTGATTTATCTTTGTTGCCTCCAACCTGCCTGTATCCAGCTTACTTAGTTATACTAACTAGCAAAGGGATCATCTTTTCTCCTGTTTTGAAGCAGGTTACTTTAGTATTAAAGTAAGAATTACTTTCATTAAACTTGGTTAGAAGAGAAATCTTATTAAGTTATTTAACTCTACATCCCCACCCATCCCAAATCTTTCAGTAAATATAGAACTCTTGGGACATATGCCAAGGTTAAGGATAAGGCTGAATTATCTTGGGATAATTCCTTGCACAAAATATGCCCTGGTATTATAATTATTACAGCCAGGCATGTCCCCCTAATAAGGGAGAAATAACATTCCTTGTGATCACAGAATCCTCATTCATAGATACATATTCAGTAATTACAAAAATAAGCTTTTTGGACCCTTGAGTTGGTAAAGTAGGTTTATAGGTTATATCACATTTATTAAACACTTCACTTTGTGCCAGGAACTGTACTCAATACATAGCTTATATCAGCTTCCTTAACTTGATTCTCACTATGAACATAGTAAAGGAGGCACCATTGTATCCATTGGTCAATAGAAAGAACCAAGGCTTAGAGCACATTGGCCAAAGTGATAAAGACAGCAGATGGCACAGCTATGATCATTGATCCATGCACTTAGCCTCTACTCTCCATTGCTTCATGGACAGTGACCCTAGATGAAACAGTGTCTACTTCTCTCTGTCCCTCTTTTGAGACATTTGTCCTAGCTCTTCAGGGATTGACACCTCACCCACAGGTACCCATTGCCAGCATGACTTCCCATCACTCCTGTTATTCAAAGAAAACAAAATTCTGTGATAAACTCAATAGGGGTTCCTAGTATTTGCCTTAAAAAGAAAAAGTCCAGAATATTTATTTAATCAGAAGCATAGTGCTCCTAAACCTTTCCTACAGCAGTGACCCTAAAGGCAGAAGATGGTTAGTCACTTCAAACAGAAGTTCTCTTCAAATCTTGCATATTATTTGTAAACCCCATTAAAATTTTGTGTTCTCCATGTCTGTTTACTTTAGTATTAAAGTAAGAATTACTTTCATTAAATTTGGTTAGAAGAGAAATATTATTAAGTTATTTAACTCTACCTTCCCACCCATCCCAAATCTTTCAGTAAAAATAGAACTCTTGGGACATATGCCATATCTGTCTTGTTCTTCTATCCACTGGTTCACCTCTGAACCTGTACTTTTATTAATTGAAAAGTAATAAATTAGTACATTGTTAAAGGCAGAATTTGGGTACCAAGGAGGGAGTGAATGATGGGGAGAAAGAATGTGGCTCTCAATTCATACTCTGATGGGCCATTTTCTTAGAGATGCCTCTCCAGGTGTCAGCATAGCATGTTGAGAAGCAAAAGCAAGGTGGATACTAGTCTTACTGTCTACGCTATTCACACACACCTGACATGTGGGTTAGGGTTGAGTTGTTATGCTTTAAATGACCACTGACAGCTAAAACATGTCTAAAAAAAGGACTCAAAACCATGGAAAACAATATTAACCAACACTATTGATGCACTAAATATGTTAGACATTTGATCATTTAAAAGGATATATATTATATATATACATATATAATATGTTTATATACAATTTCATTGAATAGATCCAGCAGCCTTTTGAGGTATTATCTAAATTTTAAAGATAAACAAACTGTGACTCAAAGATACTGAAATGCTTGCTCAGGTCTCCATAGTAATGGCTGGTAGATGATGTGGCAACATTGTTGATTGCCTACTCGATCCCATTCCTTCTTTCCTTGCTAGCAGAGCCTGATTGGCTTCATCCTCTTCTGAGAGATCATGTCTTTCTAAAGAGACTGGGTCCTCTCCAGGTCCATTGGGAGTAAGGGGGATGATGAACCTTAATCAGTTTAAGCCAATCATGAGCATCTCATCATATTGTCAGATAATTTGTTTAGGCATGGATGAGTTAATGTGAGGAAAAGTCAGCTCAGAGGATTAGACATGAGGAAGTTTCTCCTTGCTCTTAAAAATCCACACAAAAAAAGGAATGTTTCTTTTTATGCTTCTGGACACTCATCTTTTTTTTTTTTAATTTATTTTTGAGACAGAGAGAGACAGAATGAGCAGGGGAGGGGCAGAGAGAGAGGCAGGCACAGAATCCGAAGAAGACTCCATGCCCTGAGCTGTCAGCACAGAGCCCGACGTGGGGTTTGAACTCACAGACTGTGAGATCACGACCTGAGCTGAAGTCAGACGCTCAACCGACTGAGCCACCCAGGCGCCCCTGGACACTGTCATCTTTATGTGGCATGTAGACCTGTGGTAATCATTGTAAAGGATCCAGATGACATTAACTACCCTCAGAGGCTTTATCATTTTCTCTGATCAGCAGATAGAGTGATAGTTTACCTCTCTATCTTTAGGCAGAGTTGAAGCTGGTTGCAGTTTTTAAAAGATTCTGTCCACCTCTGATTTTCTTCTGTATCTAAAAGGTAGTTTTTAGGATCTTTTAACTGAAAGCCTAGTATGATCACTGGGGTACCTTCCCCTGGTGGTCTTGAACTTGAATCTTCACGCATATCACAGGGAGACTGCAGAAAACCCCACTCAGCTTTTCAGTGGTTTTCTTCTTGGCTGTTTAGCCTCATGCCCTCTACAGCTCCAGAATTTGACAAATGTCTTGGGTAGAAAATAGCCTATAAGCTTTAGGCTCAGTTCTCTGCCCTTCTGTTACTACCTGGCCATCAGCCCTTGAAGTCTTTGGTTTTTGTCTCTCCCTGAGACCACTGGAGGTCTCTGGTTTGTCTGGTCCCAGCAGTAACCCCGTGCTTAGGCAAAGTCCAGGTGCACAGCCTCTTGCCCTGAGCCCAGATTTGGCAAATATCCCCCAGAACGAAAGAAGCTGCAGAAGTCAGCATGTCTCTCCATGGTTCTCCTTGTTCTAGAATCCTGTGCCCTCTAGTTCCTGTTGTATCAGCAATTTTTTGATGCCTTGACTCGTTAGAGAATTTTTGAAGTTTACCCCATTTGTTTGGTTTTTCTCAGTGCAAGTATTGGCCAGCTGCAAGCTTGGCCATGCCTTACAAAGAAGTGTGTTTTTAAAAAGCAGATGATATAAATAACAATCTTTTCTTGTAAGTTTTTAGTATAAATGTTTTCAGTTGCGCATTTTGCTATACCTGCTTTATCATCTTTTAAACTTGTGCTGAACCATTTGAAAGGAATTTGCAACCTTCTAACAGTTCCATTACAAATAATTCAGCAAATATCTTCTAAAAATAAGAATATTTCCTTATATTATGATACCATATTATACCCCCAAAGATTAAGTTTTCTTATATCTTTTGCTAACTAGTCCATAATACAGTTTCCATTGTCTCACCTAGAGCAATTTCATCCAAATGTGAAAGAATCTGGCATTGGTTTTTATAGTTTTTTTAAAAAAATCTATACTCTTTATTCATGACATTGACAATGTGAAGATGCTAGACCAGTAGAGTCAGAGTGAATATTTTTGGTAAAGACATGACATAGATGATATGCACAGTTTATATTGTATCATTTCAACAGGCACATGCTCTCACAAAGCTTCGCTATTCTTGATGCTAATTTGATCACTAGATTAAGGTGGTGACAGTCAGATTTTTCCATTGTAAAAATATGTTTTCCCTTTGTCATCTGGCACTGTGCAGATGTCCTGCTCCCCCACTCCCCACCCAACCAAAATTTTACTTACTGTATTTAGTATTTATTGATGATTCTTGCCCAAATAGATATTTCACTGAAGTTTGTAGTATGGGTAATTTTCTAATTCTGTCATTCCTCCTCCATTCATTATCTGGCATGCTTTTCTGTTTAAAAACTTCTTAAAAACTTCCCTTCACCAATTGAGGATGAGCTATATTTGCTTCCAATTATGGAGATTAATTTTTTTTAATTTTCTGAATAAGGAGATGATATGCCAACTTTAATGCTGGCAAATAGGTTAATTTCTTTTTTAATTTTTATTTCTTTATTTATTTTTAAATTTCAGATTTCTTATTTCTTCAAGTTTATTTATCAGGGTGACTGAAATAAAAATATATAATTGAGTCCCATCATTGGGGAAGTGGTTTTAAGAGAAAACTGGTCAGATGATGGTTGCCATTGATAAATAGACAGCCAACAGTGTGTCAAGAATAATATAATATGCCTGTTCACAAGGGGATGCACTAGGAAATAATTTATGTGAACTTCTTGATTTCATCATACAAGAGCACAAGAGCACCACCCATGCCTCTGAGAATACTGGACCACGCACCTTTGGAAGAGCTTTGGCTACTTCATCAGGGCAATCTTCCTTCAGCAGTTGGGCATGCCTGTGTACATGATGTCAGTTTCTTTGCACCCTGGATGCATCATCATATGGCCATGAATAGTCAAATGGACAGGAAGTCAACCCAGCAAGCTCTGTGACAGATTGTGCAATCATCCAGCTGATGAATTCATCCAGAGATGAATATTCTGAGGATCTGGAAGCATTCCCTTTGCATTGTCATAGATACCGAAGTAGGCAGCTCAGTAGATGGGATACCCTGCATAGACACATTAAATTTGTACAGGCCCTTAATCCCACTAGATTTGTAGATTTCTTTTAAGTTTATTTATTTTAAGAGAGAGAGAGAGAGAGAGGGAGAGAGGGAGGGGGAGAGAGAGGCAGAGTGAGAACCCCAAGCAGGTTCCACGCTGTCAGCACACAGTGCTATGTGAAGCTCAGTCTCACCAACCGTGAGATCATGACCTGAGCTGAAATCAAGAGTCAGATGCTCAACTGACTGAGCCACCAAGGCACCAAGGCACCCCTAGATTTGTAGATTTTTTAAAATTTTTTAATGTTTATTTATTTTTGAGAGAGAGAGAGAGAGAGAGAGAGAAAGAGAGAGAGAGAGAGAGAGAGAGCTGGGGAGGGGCAGGCAGAGAAGGAGACAGAATCTGAAGCAGGCTCCAGGCTCTGAGCTGTCAGCACAGAGCCTGACATGGGGCTCAAACTCATGAACCATGAGATCATGACCTGAGCGGAAGTTGGTGCTTAACAGACTGGGCCACCCAGGTGCCCCGTAGATTTGTAGCTCTTAACCAGGCAGTAACAGAGGCCTCTGAATTCCCTTTCAGTTCCAGCTGTGCCCACATCTGTTGCTAGACATATAAGGGAAAAAATCAAGAGGATACACAAAACACAAGGATGTGGCTCCAGCACCACCACCTGATGGCAAATTCCCTGCAAAGTAGGACAAAACTGGATTCTCTTGCCCACACCACCCAGGAAGATCTACTTGTATTTATCTTTGAAGGCAAAGTTGAGAGCCTGCATGAGGAAGTATCTGATGACATTGGCCAGGTTACCATCCCTGATCCTTAGGGATACGAACCACGCAGTCTGTAATGCCCTTTCATCACTTACCTGTGGTGATTTGTTTGCCAGCTTGCTGCACCTGCTGGGTGGGTGCTACCGCAGTCTTGGAGATGGCAAGAGTCACTCCACCTGCCAGGAAGTCCTTGGACACAGCAGCATCTGTCATGTTGAAAGGAAAGAGAAGATGGGTAACTGCAGGACTGTGGTAGGAACTGGCTGGGACTCTGGGGCCTTTTTTTTTTCTTCAAATAAGCCTGGACTTGTGGATTTTCATTTTTTTCAACGTGTTTGGTAAATTATGGCCCATATTCTTAATGTTTCAAATAGACCAACTATTACCAGTGGTAGCTCCTCTCATTTGCCTTGTATGTCATATTTGAGCATTTTTGTGTTTTCTGGCACAAGAAGACGTTCTACTCTCATCATGGACTTAAGCCATTTCTCCAAGATGTGTATGGGGAATAGTATATGGAAATCAAGATAATCGGACTAGTGATGCTCATTACTCTAAGTATGTTACTGCATGGAGGACAATGGACAGATCGACCGATCTATCTATCTATCCACACACACACCTTTAAAAATCATGAATTTTCACTGATATTTCAAATTAACATTTAACATAATTTTTCTTTTTTGATGTTCTATTTGTATCTTTTTTTGTTTCCACTGAAAATCTTGGTCCCTAGTAATATATTTCCTAATTTTCTCTGTCCTAGAAATACATAAAATAATTTCAAAACTATAGTATCATTACCATTACATCTTCGTATACATTCCACTAAAAATAAACAGTCAAAAGTCCTTCGAAAGAATTCTTTTTCTCTGGGTAATTATATTACCAATTCGATATATTCTTACGTCATATATCTTCTATGTTCTATTTGGTTTCAGCTTGTTTTCAATTTTTTGGTATGAATTTTTTTAAGTTGTATTTTGCTTCTGATTATGTAAATGTTTTAATTGCCTCTCATTCACCCCATTGATGAGGTAGAGATTCTCGCCCTAAGATTAGGGGAATAAGAAGCATTTTTTTAGTCACTTATGCTCACAGCCTGGGGGAGAAGGACACTGGACTTCATGCAAGGCACATGGGTTGGATTCAAGAACAGAGAGAAAGGCATGGAGCTGTGGAGCCTGTGCAAGGCAGGCTTTTGTAGTATCAAGTGGGTTGGGTGCCCCTGGTTCCTGCAGGAGGCTGTGATTGGCTTGTTAGAATAATTCTGTGGGCTGTCAGAAAACTGAAACCCTGAACTCAGGGATAAATAAGAACTGTGTCTGGTCCATTTGAAAAGGAGGGTTGTGTGGCTTAAGGATTTCTATCCCCAGGAGCAGAGCTCAGAGAGGAATTTCAGTCCAAGACCCTCCTGATTTTACCAGATGTCAAGGCAGCACATCATGTCAAGGCTTAATTTTGGTCTTACAGCACAGTAAAACATTCATGTGACTCAAAGTTTAAACTATATAAAACGGAATCCTCAGAGTATTGTTTCCATTCCTGTCCCTTCTACTCTGTCTCCCACGTGGATAGCCTATTTTCTTAGTTTCTGACTTATTTTTCTTGGGTCTCATTTTGAAAATAATAAGCAAATAAGTAGATCACTCTCTTTCTACTACTTATCACTCTCTACTACTTTCTACTACCTACTTACTCTCTTTCTACTATTACTACTACTCTCTACTACTCTCTTTCTTACTACTTTCTACTCTCTATTGGCCTATTTATTCCCTTCCTTTCTGGCATAAAAGAAGCACACTTATCTACATTGTTCTGTATCTTGCTCTTTTCAGCAGGAGCACTTTATATTAGCATATAGAGATCTTGTTCATTGTTGTTTTTTTTTTTACCACTTCCTTGTACATCATTGTGTGGGAGTAACCATAGTTTACTCAACCAGTCCTTTTTTTAGTAGACATTTGAGTTTATAATCTTTTGATAGTACAAATAGTGCTGTAATGAATAACACTGTACATATGTTATTTTCTTTTTGATGGTATATCTTCCTAATACAGTCTAAAAGAGGAATTACTCTGGGTGTAAACTCATGTAAAATGTTGTTAGGTATTGCCAAATCCCTGATCATGTGGAGTTGTACTATTTTCCATTTCCCAACAGCAGTGTATACCTCTTTGTTCCCTCACCAACAGTATATATTTTCAAACTAGTGGATTTTTTGTCAATATGAGAAATGCTGTATCAGTGAAATTGTATGTATATTTCTCATGTGAATGAAATTTATGGGTCTTTTTTGTGCACTTAATTGCTCTTTACATTTCTTTCTCTGATGTGCTTGTTCTGGTATTTTGCCTAATGTTTTTATAGATTCCTGGTCTTCTAGATTTTTAAGAGCCCTTTGCATGTTAGGAAGATAAATGCCTTTTTGTAGCATAAGTAGAAATATTTTAACTCCCAGTGGGCATTTTTCTTCTTCATTTGATTCTGATGTTCTTTGCTATGCAAAATGTTTTAGGTTTTAATATATTTGAGTTTAATTTTTTTTTTCAACGTTTATTTATTTTTGGGACAGAGAGAGACAGAGCATGAACGGGGGAGGGGCAGAGAGAGAGGGAGACATAGAATCGGAAACAGGCTCCAGGCTCTGAGCCATCAGCCCAGAGCCCGATGCGGGGCTCGAACTCCCGGACCGCGAGATCGTGACCTGGCTGAAGTCGGATGCTTAACCGACTGCGCCACCCAGGCGCCCCTAATATATTTGAGTTTAAAACTATTTTCCTTTATTGTTTCTAGATTGTACCCCACTCCCAGGTAATAGGTTAATTCACCTGTGTTTTCTCCAAGTACTTGTACAGTTTAATTTTTTGCAGTTAGATCTCTGATCCACCTGGAGCCTATCCTGACATAGTGTGAAATATGGATTCAATCTTAACTCTTTCTGAATGGTTAATTTCCCCAATACTTGTTATGAAAATATCTAACTTCTAAAATGATTTGATGTATCACGTGACCAAATATTGAATTTCTACATGTACTTTTTAATGCAATAATTATCAAGTTTATTAATGTTATACTCATCTAATAAAAAGTGTTGGAATTTTTTTCTTTTTTAACTGCTCAGGAAAAGTCACATAACATTGGGGATATCTGGTCTACAGAGGTTTGGTAGGTACTCTGAGAGGGTTGTAGCTCCTTGATAACTTTCTCTATTTCTCCTTTAGAATTTTTTCATCTTTGATCTTTACTGCATTCAGATTTGACAAACCCTGTTGTCTTAGAAAATTACCCATTTCATCTAGGTTTTCCAATTTATTTCCTTCCAATTGTTCAAAATAATCTCCTATGGCTTTTAAGGTTTCCTTTTTTCCAATAATAACTTCCCTTTTATCATTCCTTATTTTGTATAATTGTGTTTTTTTCCCTTTATTTCTTTTGAGTAATCGTTTGGCTATGTGGTCAATTTTTGCGAAGAACAAGGCTTTAGAAAAGTAAATTCTACCACTTTCTGTATTTAAACTTGATTTTGCCAGTCTTTTTAAAAACAAACAAATACACAAACCTGCCAACAAGCAATTGTAGAGAGACTACACTTATTGTAACAGGAAAGCAGACTATATCCATGAGAGAGATCCCTTGCTTTTTCCCTAAATTCAGCCTTTATTATTTTCCCTATCTATATGTTGAACTTGAAAAGCCTGCTGGTCCATGTAACTAAACCATAGGCAGTCCAATTTTTCAAGCCTCCTCCAGATTTTGCTGACTTCTCAGTGATGATAGGTTTAATTATTCTCTATGTCTTCATCTGCTTGCTTCACAAGCAAATAAGGCAGCAACTCCAGGGACCATGGGCTTAGGCAGAGGTATCTTTGATGATGGGGAAAAAGCCATACACCAAAAATAGAAATTGCTTTCTACACTTGGGGAACATTGTCCTTTCTAATCCCAAATTTGAAGCAGCTCACTGGGGATTCCTAACAGTTATCTTCTTATGGGCTATAGAAGAAACAGACCAGGGGCTGAAAGGCTGTATCTTGGGTAAATGGACAGTGTGCCCCCACTGGTTTCCCTGCCTCTTACTCCACTTCCTCTCTATGCAGGCCCCTCCTCCTTTTGTTCACCTTCAGTGTACCTAATTGTTTGAAATCCAAACCCACTGGAGCTCTGTTTTTAGATTTCTTGCTGGTAAAGATTAGTAAGCTTTTCTTTTAAAAGTTTTATTAGGGAAAATTTGAATCACACACAGAAATCCAGCAAGTATAGAATAAATTCCACATACTGACATAACAAACATCAACATTCTGTCAATCATGTTTCATCTCCCACTTTACATCACATCATATCATCTATAAATTCTTCGTAAGTCAGTCCTTAAGACAAACAATCAAAATACCGTTTGTATTTAACAAAATAATTCCTTAACATATTACCCAGTACAAGGCCATATTTCATCATTGTCTCAAAATTTCCCAGCTATTTTAATTGAATCAGGATCCAAACAAAGTCTATGCAAATTTTTAAATTTTTCTGTTTTTAAATTGAGATGTAGCTGACATATAACATTATATGAGTTTTAAAGTGTACAGCATAATGATTCAATATTTATATATATTGTGAAATTATTACCACAATAAGTCTAGTTAACATCCATCACCATACATAGTTACAAAAAAATTTTTTTCTTGTAATGAAAGATTTTAGATCTACTCTTTTAGCAACTTTGAAATATGCAATGCAAAATTATCAACTATAGTTACTCTGCTATACATTACACCCCATGACTGAATTATTTTACAACTGGAAATTTGTAACTTTTGACTCCCTTCACCCCTCACCTCTGGCGATCACCAGTCTGTTCTCCATATCTATGAGCATGGAGATGATTGTTGTATAAATTGCACGTGTAAGTGAGATCATACAGTAGTTGTCTTTGTCAGACTTATTTCTTTTAGCATAATGCCCTCAAGATCATTTGTCATGACTAGTGGCCAAGATATCCTTTTTTATGGCTAAGTACTATTCCTGTGTGTGTGTGTGGGTTGTATGTATATGTGGGGTGTGTGTGTGTGTGTGTGTGTGTGTGTGTGTGTACACCACATCTTCTTTATCCATTCATCTATCAGTGGACACAGGTTGTTTCCAGATCTTGGCTGTTGAAAATAATGCTGCACCGAATATAGAGATGCATGTATGTTTACAAATTAGTGTTTTTGTTTTCTTCAGATAAATAATGCAGAAGTGAATTCATGAAACATACGTAGTTCTATTTTTAGTTAAAAAATTTTTTTAATGTTTGTTTACTTTTGAGAGAGAGGGGGAGACAGAGTGTGAGCAGGGGAGTGGCAGAGAGAGAGAGGGAGACCCAGAGCCTGATGTGGGGCTCGAACTCATGAACTGTGAAATCATGGCCTGAGCCAAAGTCAGACATTTAACTGACTGAGCCAACCAGGTGTCCCCTCTTTTTTTTTAAGGAAACTCCCCACTGTTTTCCATAGTGGCTGCACCAATTTACACTTCCACGAACAGTTCACCAAAGTTCGCTTTTCTCTACATTCTTGCCAGCACCTGTCATTTCTTGTGTTTTTGATAATAACCATCCTAACAGGTATTACGTAATATCTCATTGTGGTTTTGATTTGCATTTTCTGATGATTAGTGATGTTGAGCATCTTTTCCTGTGCCTGTTGACCATCTCTACACCTTTTTTTTTTGAAAAATGTTTATTCAGATACTCTGCTCATTTTTAAATCAGATTATTTTATTGCTATTGAGTTATATGAGTTTTTTATATATATTTTGGATATTAACCCATTTTCAGATATCATTTACAAATATTTTCTCTCATTCAGTAGATTGCCTTTCTGTTTTGTTGATGATTTCCTTTGCCATGCATAAGCTTATATTTGATATAGTTCCACTTGCTTATTTTTGCTTTTGTTGCCTTTGCTTTTGGAGTCAGATCCAAAACAAACAAACAAAAAAAAACAACAGCACATAATGTCAAGGAGCTTGTTGCCTGTGTTTTCTTCTAGGAGTTTTATGGTCCTAAGATCTTACATTCACGTTCTTCCTTAATCCATTGTGAGTTAATTTTTGTGTATGATGTAAGATACACATCATAGTTTTATTCTTTTGCATGTGATTGTCCACTTGAACCCAACATTATTTACTGAGGAGACTTGCCTTTCTCTATGTATATGCTTGGCTCCTCTGTTATAAATTAATTGACCCCTGTATGTGTAGGTTTATTTCTGGGCTCTCTATTCTGTTCCATTGATCTATGTGTCTATTTTTATGCCAGCACCATACAGTTTTAATGCTTTGTAACATAGCTTGAAACACAGGAGTGGGATGTCTCCAGCTTTGTTTTACATTCTCAGGATTCCTTTGGCTCTTTGGGGTCTTTTGTTCTTCCACACAAATTTTAGAATTATTTGTTCTAACTCTGTGAAAATGTCATTAGGAATTTTGTAGAGATTACACAGAATTTGTAGATGCCTTTGGATAGTATGGTTATTTTAACAATATTCTTCAAATCTTTGAACCTGGAATATCTTTCCAATTATTCATGTCTTCTTCAGTTTCTGTAATCAATGTCTTATAGTTTTTAGTCTACAGAGCTTTCACCTCCTTGACTCTATTTTGTTGATGATTTCCTTTGCCATGCATAAATTTACTCTGAAGTATTTTATTATTTTTAATGTAATTATAAATGGTATTGTTTTCTTAATTTCTATTTCTGAAAATTCATTAGCATATAGAAACAACAGACTTTTGTATATTAAATTTGCATCCTGCAACTTTACTGAATTCATTTATTCTAACAGTTTTTGGGGGGAGTCCTTAGGGTTTTCCCCTACATAATGTCATGTCATTTGCAAATAGTGTTAGTTTTATTTTTTTCCTTTTCAACTTGGATGCCCTTTATTTCTTTTCTAATTGCTGGCTAGGACTTACAATATTATATTGAAAAAAAAAAAAAAACAAGGTAAGAATGGCATCCTTGTCTTGTTCCTAAAAAGTTTTGGGCTTTTTACCATTGATTAGGATGTTAGCTGTGGACTTGTCATTTGTGGTCTTTATTATGTTGAGGTATGTTCCCTCTATACCAACTTTGTTGAAAATTTTTAACATAAATGGATGTTAAAGTTTGTTGGATGCTGTTTTGTATCTATTGAAAGGATCATATAATTTTTATCCTTTATTTTGTTAATGTGGTGTATCACATTGATTGATTTGTAGATATTGACACATTCTTGCCTTTCTGGAACAAATCCTACTTGGTCATGGTATATGAGCCTTTTAATGTATGGTTGAATGGAGTTTGCTGATATTTTGTTGAGAATTTTTGCATCTATGTTCATCAGGATATTGGCCTGTAATTTTTTTTCTTAGGATTCTTGACTGTTTTTGGTTGCAGGATTAAATGGTTTATAAAATGAGTTTGAAAGTGTTCCCTCCTCTTCTGTTTTTGGAAGAGTTTGAGAAGCATTGTTATTCTTCTTTGAATGTTTGGTAGAATTCACCAGTAAAGATGTCTAGTCCTGGATTTTTGTTTATTGGGAGGTTTTGATTACTGATTCAACCTCCTCATTAGTAATTGGTCTAATCAGATTTCCTGTATCTTTATGATTTGGTCTTGGAAGGTTTTATGTGTCTAGGAATTTATCCATTTCTTTTAGGTTGTCCAACCACACATACTTTCGATGATTCAGAAAATGCAGACTAGTTTGGAATTGATCTAAATTGGCTCCAAGTTCTGAATAATTAAATCATTTATAAATTTTGCAACTTTCAGGTACTTGCAGACATGCCAACATATTATTGCCTTGTTTCACAAATAAATGAGGACATTTTCATTGTGTACTATTAATAACCTATGAATGGCTGCCTTGAAAGTGCTAGCAGTACAAGCAATTTATTGTAACCTCTAAAATAATAACATTTAACTGTTTTTTTTCTGGTTATATAAGCAATGAACTTTCATTGCTGAAATTTGGAAAACAAGAAACAACAGAAAAAAGTAAATAACAATTCCCTCACTTTGATATAAACAATTCAAATATCTTGTCATATTTTCTTGACATAATTTCATGTATACATTTATTTTTAAATGAAATGATTATTTATATGTACTTTATATCTTATTTAATAACTTAATGTAGATAATGATCACAATATCATGTCTTCAAATATATTTCAAAGATATAAGTTTTAATGGCTACATAACAGTCCATAATACAGACCTGGTTTAATTTATTTACCAGTCCTCTAAGGTTAAATATTGATGTATTTTCATTTGACACATCAATACAGTGATATTTTCATTTGAGAAGTAACCTTGCAATCCTTCCCCTTACACGTAAAAGCGAGCATTTGTTTTGATGACATTAGGGATTGGGTTTACTAAATTTAGGATAATGAACAGTTTAGAGCTTACTGATGCAGATTTTTAAATTGTTTCTCAGAAAGTCTATAGTATTTAAAAAAAATTTTAATGTTTATTTTTGGGAGACAGTGTGAATCAGGGAGGGGCAGAGAGAGGGAGACACAGAATCTGAAACAGGCTCCAGGCTCTGAGCTGTCAGCACAGAGCCCGACACGGGGCCCGAACCCAGGAACCGTGAGATCATGACCTGAGCTGAAGTCAGACACCCAACCGACTGAGCCACCCAGGTGCCCAAGGCTATAGTATTAACATGTAGAATCTGGGAGTCTCGTTGTACTCGCTCAGGGACCCAGATAGAGAGTTGCTCCATCTCCCCAGGGCAGGAAAAAGCAAATGAGTAAGTTGCACACTGTTGCCTAAAGTTTCTGTCTAGATGTGACAGATTGGATGCCTTCTCACATTTTATTGGCTACAGCAAATCACATGGCCACATCTAATTTCAGAGTGAGTAAGGGAGTGCACTTTTGCAAGGAAGAGAATGAGAATTTTTGTGAAGAGTTCATTACTACCTCATTGTGTTACAGCCAAGCCAACTGGGTGAACGTTGCTTTGAGGGCAAGTCCATTGGTGGTTCCCTTTCTGGGTCCCATGCTACCAGAGGTGGTATAGACTAACTTTCTCATTCACTGGTGGCCTCAGAGGCATGGCTGTCTTCAGCACCTTTGACCATTGCCCTGGAAGCAGCACTTTTTGTTCACTTATCAAATGTGTTATCTAAGAAACTATGCCTGCTATATTGTCTTGAAAGATGTACTCCAGCAAATCCTTCCATTTCTGTATATTTATGTAGTTCTTCCCACCAAGACATGGAGTACATTTCTCCTTTCGTTAAAACTGGGTGAGTTCTGTGGCTTACTTCAACCAGTGCAGTGTGGCAGAAGTGACCCCGTGCCAGTTTGGGCCTAATCTTTATCAGGCCTGGCAGCCTCACTTGTGCTGTCTTGGAAGCCAGCCATCCTGCAAAGAGGTCTCTACTATTCTACTTAGAGACAACATGGAGAGAAATCCAGGAAAATGGCAGGACACCTTGGACATTGCAACCCTAGCTGAGTACAGCCACACAAGGGGCCCTGGCTGGTACCACATGAAGCTAAGATGAACTGTCCTAGTTGAATTCTGACCAAAGTACGGAAGTGTGAGCAAGTAAATAGTTGCTTAAAGCCACTGAGTTTGGGAGTGGTTCCTTATGCAACAACAGATGAGTGAGCCATTATACATGGGCCCCTGATCTTACACATTTATAATAAAATTCAGCATGTGATAATTGTTATAAGAGAGGTGCAAAGTACTGTAGGAGATCAGAGCAGAGAGATTACTTGGAGACTGAGGTAGTAGGGAGTGCTTCATGGAGATGTAAAGAAAATAGGTTTTAAAGACAGCCCAGGGGTGCCTGGGTGGCTCAGTAGGTTAAGCATGGGACTCTTGATTTCAGCTTAGGTCATGATCTTCCAAGTTTGGTTCCTGAGTTTTAGCACTGCCGCTTGGGATTTTCTCTCTCTCCCTCTCTCTCTCTGTCCCTCCCCTGCACACTTATGTGTATACAAGTGCTCTCTCTCAAAAATAAATATATATTGGGGTGCCTGGGTGGCTCAGTTGGTTGGGTGTCCGACTTTGGCTCGGGTCATGATCTCACGGTTTGTGAGTTCAAACCCCATGTCAGGCTCTGTGCTGACAGCTCAGAGCCTGAAGCCTACTTTGGATTCTCTGTGTCTCTCTCTCTCTGCCCCTCCCCTGCTCATGCTCTGTCTCTCTCTCTCTTTCCATAATGAATAAACGACAAAAATTAAAAAAAAAAAAAATATATATATATATATATATATATATATATATATATATATATTAACAAAAAAGACTTAGCCCAGCTATGTTTTCATCAACTATTAATCTCCAGACATCTATTTCTCTGAGATTTTATACCTCACCTCACCCCCTCTTCTACCAATGTCCTTCTTTTTTTCTTTTTTCTTTTTTTTTTCAATATATGAAGTTTATTGTCAAATTGGTTTCCATACAACACCCAGTGCTCATCCCAAAGGTGCCCTCCTCAATACCCATCACCCACCCTCCCCTCCCTCCCACCCCCCATCAACCCTCAGTTTGTTCTCAGTTTTTAAGAGTCTCTTATGCTTTGGCTCTCTTCCACTCCCCCATGGGTTTCTGTTAAGTTTCTCAGGATCCACATAAGAGTGAAAACATATGATATCTGTCTTTCTCTGTATGGCTTATTTCACTTAGCATCAAACTCTCCAGTTCCATCCACGTTGCTACAAAGGGCCATATTTCGTTCTTTCTCATTGCCATGTAGTACTCCATTGTGTATATAAACCACAATTTCTTTATCCATTCATCAGTTGATGGACATTTAGGCTCTTTCCATAATTTGGCTATTGTTGAAAGTGCTGCTATAAACATTGGGGTACAAGTGCCCCTATGCATCAGCACTCCTGTATACCTTGAGTAAATTCCTAGCAGTGCTATTGCTGGGTCATAGGGTAGGTCTATTTTTAATTTTCTGAGGAACCTCCACACTGCTTTCCAGAGTGGCTGCACCAATTTGCATTCCCACCAACAGTGCAAGAGGGTTCCCGTTTCTCCACATCCTCTCCAGCATCTATAGTCTCCTGATTTGTTCATTTTGGCCAATCTGACTGGCGTGAGGTGATATCTGAGTGTGGTTTTGATTTGTTATTTCCCTGATAAGGAGCGACGTTGAGCATCTTTTCATGTGCCTGTTGGCCATCCGGATGTCTTCTTTAGAGAAGTGTCTATTCATGTTCTCTGCCCATTTCTTCACTGGGTTATTTGTTTTTCGGGTGTGGAGTTTGGTGAGCTCTTTATAGATTTTGGATACTAGCCCTTTGTCCGATATGTCATTTGCAAATATCTTTTCCCATTCCGTTGGTTGCCTTTTAGTTTTGTTGGTTGTTTCCTTTGCTGTGCAGAAGCTTTTTATCTTCATAAGTTCCCAGTAGTTCACTTTTGCTTTTAATTCCCTTGCCTTTGGGGATGTGTCAAGTAAGAAATTGCTGCGGCTGAAGTCAGAGAGGTCTTTTCCTGCTTTCTCCTCTAGGGTTTTGATGGTTTCCTGTCTCACATTCAGGTCCTTTATCCATTTTGAGTTTATTTTTGTGAATGGTGTGAGAAAGTGGTCTAGTTTCAATCTTCTGCATGTTGCTGTCCAGTTCTCCCAGCACCATTTGTTAAAGAGACTGTCTTTTTTCCATTGGATGTTCTTTCCTGCTTTGTCAAAGATGAGTTGGCCATACGTTTGTGGGTCTAGTTCTGGGGTTTCTATTCTATTCCATTGGTCTATGTGTCTGTTTTTGTGCCAATACCATGCTGTCTTGATGATTACAGCTTTGTAGTAGAGGCTAAAGTCTGGGATTGTGATTCCACCTGCTTTGGTCTTCTTCAAAATTACTTTGGCTATTCGGGGCTTTTTGTGGATCCATATGAATTTTAGGATTGCTTGTTCTAGTTTCGAGAAGAATGCTGGTGCAATTTTGATTGGGATTGCGTTGAATGTGTAGATAGCTTTGGATAATATTGACATTTTGACAATATTTATTCTTCCAACCCATGAGCATGGAATGATTTTCCATTTCTTTATATCTTCTTCAATTTCCTTCATAAGCTTTCTATAGTTTTCAGCATACAGATCTTTTACATCTTTGGTTAGATTTATTCCTAGGTATTTTATGCTTCTTGGTGCAATTGTGAATGGGATCAGTTTCTTTATTTGTGTTTCTGTTGTTTGATTATTAGTGTATAAGAATGCAACTGATTTCTGTACATTGATTTTGTATCCTGCAACTTTGCCAAATTCATGTATCAGTTCTAGCAGACTTCTGGTGGAGTCTATCAGATTTTCCAAGTATAATATCATGTCATCTGCAAAAAGTGAAAGCTTAACTTCATCTTTGCCAATTTTGATGCCTTTGATTTCCTTTTGTTGTCTGATTGCTGATGCTAGAACTTCCAACACTATGTTAAACAACAGCGGTGAGAGTGGACATCCCTGACGTGTTCCTGATCTCAGGGACAAAGCTCTCAGTTTTTCCCCATTGAGGATGATGTTAGCTGTGGGCTTTTCATAAATGGCTTTTATGATCTTTAAGTATGTTCCTTCTATCCCGACTTTCTCAAGGGTTTTTATTAAGAAAGGTTGCTGAATTTTGTCAAAGGCCTTTTCTGCATTGATTGACAGGATCATATGGTTCTTCTCTTTTCTTTCATTAATGTGATGTATCACGTTGATTGATTTGCGAATGTTGAACCAGCCCTGCATCCCAGGAATGAATCCCACTTGATCATGGCGAATAATTCTTTTTATATGCTGTTGAATTCGGTTTGCTAGTATCTTATTGAGAATTTTTGCATCCATACTCATCAGGGATATTGGCCTGCAGTTCTCTTTTTTACTGGGTCTCTGTCTGGTTTAGGAATCAAAGTAATACTGGCTTCATAGAATGAGTCTGGAAGTTTTCCTTCCCTTTCTATTTTTTGGAATAGCTTGAGAAGGATAGGTATTATCTCTGCTTTAAACATCTGGTAGAACTCCCCTGGGAAGCCATCTGGTCTTGGACTCTTATTTGTTGGGAGATTTTTGATGACTGATTCAATTTCTTCGCTGGTTGTGGGTCTGTTCAAGCTTTCTATTTCCTCCTGATTGCGTTTTGGAAGGGTGTGGGTGTTTAGGAATTTGTACATTTCTTCCAGGTTGTCCAGTTTGTTGGCATATAATTTTTCATAGTATTCCCTGATAATCGCTTGTATCTCTGAAGGATTGGTTGTAACAATTCCATTTTCATTCATGATTTTATCTATGTGGGTCATCTCCCTTTTCTTTTTGAGAAGCCTGGCTAGAGGTTTGTCAATTTTGTTTATTTTTTCAAAAAACAAACTCTTGGTTTCGTTGATCTGCTCTACGGTTTTTTTAGATTCTATATTATTTATTTCTACTCTGATCTTTATTATTTCTCTTCTTCTGCTGGATTTAGGCTGCCTTTGCTGTTCTGCTTCTTTTTCCTTTAGGTGTGCTGTTAGATTTTGTATTTGGGATTTTTCTTGTTTCTTTAGATAGGCCTGGATTGCAATGTATTTTCCTCTCAGGACTTCCTTTGCTGCATCCCAAAGCGTTTGGATTGTTGTATTTTCATTTTCATTTGTTTCCATATATTTTTTAATTTCTTCTCGAATTGCCTGGTTGACCCATTCATTCTTTAGTAGGGTGTTCTTTAACCTCCATCCTTTTGGAAGTTTTCCAGACTTTTTCCTGTGGTTGATTTTAAGCTTCATAGCATTGTGGTCTGAAAGTATGCATGGTATGATTTCAATTCTTGTATACTTATGAAGGGCTGTTTTGTGACCCAGTATGTGATCTATCTTGGAGAATGTTCCATGTGCACTCGAGAAGAAAGTATATTCTGTTGCTTTGGGATGCAGAGTTCTAAATATGTCAAGTCCATCTGATCCAATGTATCATTCAGGGCCCTTGTTTCTTTATTTTTTTAATTTTTTTTTTCAACGTTTATTTATTTTTGGGACAGAGAGAGACAGAGCATGAACGGGGGAGGGGCAGAGAGAGAGAGGGAGACACAGAATCGGAAACAGGCTCCAGGCTCCGAGCCATCAGCCCGGAGCCTGACGCGGGGCTCGAACTCACGGACCGCGAGATCGTGACCTGGCTGAAGTCGGACGCTTAACCGACTGCGCCACCCAGGCGCCCCAACCTTGTTTCTTTATTGACCGTGTGTCTGGGTGATCTATCCATTTCTGTAAGTGGAGTGTTAAAGTCCCCTGCAATTACCACATTCTTATCAATAAGGTTGCTTATGTTTGTGAGTAATTGTTTTATATATTTGGGGGCTCCTGTATTCGGCGCATAGACATTTATAATTGTCAGCTCTTCCTGATGGATAGACCCTGTGAATATTATATAATGCCCTTCTTCATCTCTTGTTACAGCCTTTAATTTAAAGTCTAGTTTGTCTGATATAAGTATGGCTACTCCAGCTTTCTTTTGACTTCCAGTAGCATGATAAATAGTTTTCCATCCCCTCACTTTCAATCTGAAGGTGTCCTCAGGTCTAAAATGAGTCTCTTGTAGACAGCAAATAGATGGGTCTTGTTTTTTTATCCATTCTGATACCCTATGTCTTTTGGTTGGTGCATTTAGTCCATTTACATTCAGTGTTATTATAGAAAGATATGGGTTTAGAGTCATTGTGATGTCCGTAGGTTTCATGCTTGTAGCAGTGTCTCTGGTACTTTGTCTCACAGGATCCCCCTTAGCATCTCTTGTAGGGCTGGTTTAGTGGTGACGAATTCCTCCAGTTTTTGTTTGTTTGGGAAGACCTTTATCTCTCCTTCTATTCTAAATGACAGACTTGCTGGATAAAGGATTCTCGGCTGCATATTTTTTCTGTTCATCACATTGAAGATCTCCTGCCATGCCTTTTTGGCCTGCCAAGTTTCAGTAGAGAGATGGGTCACAAGTCTTATAGGTCTCCCTTTATATGTTAGAGCACGTTTATCCCTAGCTGCTTTCAGAATTTTCTCTTTATCCTTGTATTTTGTCAGTTTCACTATGATATGTCATGCAGAAGATCGATTCAAGTTACATCTGAAGGGAGTTGTCTGTGCCTCTTGGATTTCAGTGCCTTTTTCCTTCCCCAGATCTGGGAAGTTCTCAGCTATTATTTCTTCAAGTACACCTTCAGCACCTTTCCCTCTCTCTTCCTCCTCTGGAATACCAATTATGCATATATAATTTCTCTTTAGTGCATCACTTAGCTCTCTAATTTTCCCCTCATACTCCTGGATTTTTTTATCTCTCTTTTTCTCAGCTTCTTCTTTTTCCATAATTTTATCTTCTAGTTCACCTATTCTCTCCTCTGCCTCTTCAATCCGAGCCGTAGTTGTCTCCATTTTATTTTGCAGCTCACTGATAGCATTTTTTAGCTCCTCCTGGCTGTTCCTTAGTCCCTTGATCTCTGTAGCAAGAGATTCTCTGCTGTCCTTTATACTGTTTTCAAGCCCAGCGATTAATTTTATGACTATTATTCTGAATTCACTTTCTGTTATATTGTTTAAATCATTTTTGATCAGTTCGTTAGCTGTTGTTATTTCCTGGACATTTTTCTGAGGGTAATTCTTCCATTTTGACATTTTGGATAGTCCCTGGAGTGGTGCGGGACTGTGGGGCACTTCCCCTGTGCTGTCTTGAATAACTTGTGTTGGTGGGTGGGGCCGCAGTCAGACCTGATGTCTGCCCCCAGCCCACTGCTGGGGCCACAGTCAGAGTGGTGTGTGCCTTCTCTTCCCCTCTCCTAGGGGCGGGATTCACTGTGGGGTGGCGTGGCCCATCTGGGCTACTTGCACACTGCCAGGCTTGTGGTGCTGGGGATGTGGTGTATTAGCTGGGGTTGATTGGCAAGGTGCACAGGGGCAGGAGGGGCAGGCTCAGCTCGCTTTTCCTTCGGAGTTCCACTTTGAGAGGGGCCCTGCAGCACCAGGAGGGAGTCAGCCCCGCCAGAGGGATGGATCCGCAGAAGCACAGCTTTGGGTGTTTGCGTGGTGCAAGCAAGTTCCCTGGCAGGAACTGGTTCCCTTTGGGATTTTGGCTAGGGGATGGGCAAGGGAGATGGCGCTGGTGAGCGCCTTTGTTCCACGCCAAGCTGCGCTCTGTCCTCCGGGGCTGAACAACTCTCCCTCCCATTGTCCTCCAGCTGTCCTGTTCTCTGAGCAGAGCTGTTAGCTTATAACCTTCCAGATGTCAAGTCCCACTTGCTGTCGGAACACACTCTGTCAGGCCCCTCCGCTTTTGCAAGCCAAACTCGGGGACTCTGCTTGGCCAGCGTGCTGCCCCTCTGCCCTGGCTCCCTCCTGCCAGTCCGTGGAGTGCGCACCGCCTCTCCGCCCTTCCTACCCTCTTCCGTGCGCCTCTCCTCTGTGCTTGGCTCTGGAGACTCCATTCTGCTAGTCTTCTGGCGGTTTTCTGGGTTATTTAGGCAGGTGTAGGTGGAATCTAAGTGATCAGCAGGACGCGCGGTGAGCCCAGTGTCCTCCTATGCCGCCATCTTCCCAGGATCCTACCAATGGCCTTCTAATAGGTAAATAAATATTATATCTTAGTAACTCACTTGAACCCTCTTGTCCCATTCTTTGCATTTAATTTTTTAAGTTTATTTATTTTTGAGAGAGAGACAGAGAGCGTGAGCTGGGGAGGGGCAGAGAGAGAAAGGGAAACACAGAATCCCAAGCGGGCTCCATCCACACTGTTAGCACAGAGCCCAATGTGAGGCTCAAACTTGTGAATAGCGAGATCATGACCTGAGTCAAAACCAAGAGTCAAATGCTTAAGCTTAACCGATTGAGCCACCCATGCACCCCACATTCTTTGCATGTTAATGGAGGACAATATTAGATAAATGAATCATTAAATTTTAGGAACAAGCACAAGGAAAGTGCTTTGAGAAGACTTAATAGAATCAAGCAACTTGTATCACATAATCACTCTTTACTACCCTTACAGGAAGGCTGGCTCTACTCGTACTAGGTAAGAGTGTACTTCTCTACCATGTTCCCAGGATGACACAAGGGAACAAACTCTTCATTTGAAGACACATGTTAATTCTCCCTTTGGAGCTCACCATAAGCCCTATAAATCAGTCAGCTCAATCAATGTCTTCAGTCTATTTGCATTGCCAAGAGTGCTACACATACTCAAACCGACACTGCCTCTTCAGTTTTCAACAGGTAACTATTTCTGTTAAGCTCCTTCATCATTAAATTCTCAAACTTGCACTCACTTTAAAAGTGCAAGTATGCAGTCAGCAGTATGGAAGTAAGCAGGTAGATTTACAAAGTCAAACCCAGTGAAGTTGAGCAGTCTAGAGCTGAAATGAGAATCCAGCAAATTTAAAGGTGTGCATGCTATGTGACCTAGCAATTTGACTCCTAGTATATATCCTCAATGTGTCCAAGGTAACAGTATGCAATTGCTAATGAAATGACAAAAAAATGGAGCCTGTCTACTTATTTATGGAAAAGAAAAATATATAGCAGCAAAACTGAATGAGAATTACATTTATTCATAGCCATGAATCTCAAATATATGTTAGTGAAAAAGGCAGGAATAACATATACAATAAGACACCAATTATAAAGATTTAAAAAATGGAAAATAATACTATATATTATTTATGGATATATACATACATA
Source organism: Felis catus (assembly GCF_018350175.1). Classification (NCBI taxonomy): domain Eukaryota; kingdom Metazoa; phylum Chordata; class Mammalia; order Carnivora; family Felidae; genus Felis; species Felis catus. Next base: position 78,428,804 of record NC_058369.1, read on the forward strand.
GTCAAGTTTAAAATATGGATGGAAATGATAAATAGAAAATTCAGGATGCTGGTTAGCTCTTGGGAGGGATTTATAGGAAAGAGATTAAGGAGGAATACAGAGAGATTCTATTGTGACTATAATATATAATAATTAATTTCTTAAGCTGGGTAGTGGGTACAGGAGCCTCAATGTATTCTTGGTATTTTTTTATATGTCTGAAATATTCTTCTTAACAAAATAAAAGATAAATTTTAGGATGAACTGATTCATAAATTAATATTGAACTGTTGCAGACCATGTGATTCTAAATAAAAATCACATCAGCTCTCAGTGATGCATTCTCCTTTTCTGAAATGAGGGACTTGAACTAAGAGATATCTAAAGTCCCTTCCACCCCCCAAAAAGAATTAAATCTTTCAACCTGAAGTTTCTCCAAATAAATGCTGTGTTTCTCAAGGACAGGGAACATGTCTTTACAGCTTTCCATGTTCAGTGTCTTTTCCATTGTCCATAGATTCCCAATAAATTTTAAGGTCTTACATAATAATATAATGTATAGTGACTGAATAAGCAAGCAGTTACAATAAAAACAACAAACCCCCCTTTTTTTTTTGCATTATTAGCTCCTCCAAAGTCAGATAGTTGTTTAGAAAATGGTACAAAGTGACTGTAATCAATTCTGGGTTCCATGTGTGAAGTAGTATCCAAAGAGAAACTGCTTTCTCAGTCAATACCACACCTTTAGCTATACCTAACTATGCAAATCAAGTATGCTTTTGATTACAGACAAAAGAGAAAGTATCCTCATGGTTCTCCTGTTAATCCCTACCACTGGAATTTCAAAAGGATTCCCCTTAGGCCTGCCTAGCTGGCTCAGTCCATAAAGCAAGTGACTCTTGATCTTGGGGTTGTGAGTTTGAGCCCCATGTAAGGTGTAGAATTTACTTTAAAAAAAATAAATGAAACCAAAAGGATTCCCCTTTGATGATGAGTAAGAGGTAATATTTTCTTAAAAATGCAAAGTTCAAAAGTGTCAATCCAATTTTCACTCCTTAAAGAGCACGTGGAAACAGATAATTTGGGTGGTACACATACAGCTTCAGTCTTACTTAACTTTTAAAATACCCCCAAATATATTCGCCTGTCCCACCCCTGCCCCCTGAATATTGCTTGACAGTTACTTTGGACCTCACTTTGTTCTGAAATCTCTGTGCATTTTTGGCTCATGTGTACTTGGAAAGCACTTGTACTTGCTTAGAAATAGCAGGGAGATTTTATCAGGAATTGGAGGTGATCAAAGAGATTGTCCAAAGAGAAGAAAATTGAGATTGGTGTCTTACCTAGTACCCTGGTAAGGGGTCTGTGAGGCTTTAGCCTAGGATGTAATTGTGCTTGGAAAAGAGACCATGTTGGGGAGAAATTCACAGTTCTTATATAGACCACTTATGCTGGACAATACTTAGAGATTACAGCTGAATATGGGGAGTTATTCAATGGAATGGAATCAATGCCAGAAAACGTATTTCCTAATTGGTCCTATTGTACATGGAGTGCCAATGAATGCAGCCACAGAGTGCTGAAATGATTAATCACTGAATTTCAAGAATGCACTCAGGTGCCATTAAGCAAAAACTGAAACTCAGAACCTGTTTATCCCAGTGAAGCTTAATATTGCTTAGGCTATGGTAAAGATGGTGGGAGCAAGTTATCAACTCATCTTCCCAGCTTAATGGCCAGAAGAGGAGATTTAAAGGAGGTTTTCTAACTCTAGCTGGCCTAGTTTCTCTTGTCATTTTGAGAAAATGAGTCTTCTTCTTCCTTAGAAAGACAAGTAGATTTCTCCTGTGGCCAGAATAAACTGACAGGAATACACTTTTGTCAGTAAATTAGATAGAGTTTGGTTCATGAAAAACACAAAAGCCAACTCGGTGGGAGCAAACAAGTTGAGTTGAAAGTCAATTAACTTCACCCTCTGCAACCTAGTTATACAATGAAACATTTTAAAAGATGAAAATTTGGATGTGTCCAGCAAATATTATATTTATTTGGAGACTGATTCTTTGTTTTTTAGACAGGGAGATGCTTATTATAACAATAGAGGAAATTTATTAAGCAAACATAAACATAAATGTGGAACTAAGCTTACCCATATGGACAGATATACATGAGACAGTATGACAAATCAGAAATAAAGTGGGGAAATAATGAGGTCGAAAGGAAAGAATTGAGGGTTTGGGAACAAGTGCTACTGGTCTGATAACTGTGGACAGTTAACTGTGAATCTGAGGCCGAAATTTGAGGAACTTTGAAATCTAGTTAAAGAGTTTGCAGGGGAAATGACTTGATGTAGCAGTGTGGTGGGCACTAGGATCCCCCTTCAATGAAGATTCATGTCCCAGCTCCTGAGAGTGCTTTGAGACAGCAGAACTCAATTGTCAGTTCCTTTAGGGATTGTCTTATCTGCAAAGAGCCACCTCCTCCAAGGTTATGCCCTGCCCCAAGGTGGCCCGCATCTGGTGATTGATCAATATGGGGACCTCAGTTAGCATATGAGCTGCCATATTGTGTAGGGTCTTAAAGGTATAAATGGCACCTTTCATACTGCATTCCAGAGGTGGTCAAGGAACTCTGTACAGTTGTGAATACATAGAGCAGTAGGTATAATTTGTTTGTAGCTGAGGAGGACAATGTACACCAGAAGGCCACTTCTGGAGGCCCAGCAGTGGGCTAAGAACTTTCTCAATGACTCTCCTCTCATAGTGGCGAATGAGTCTGGGGTGGCCCCTGCTCACAGGGCTCAGAGAGCCAATTTAGGGTGATAGGGTTACAGCATTCTTTTATCTGCTGGCCAGTCTAGCTTCAAATTTTACCACTAATCTATGCTTTAGGACAAGGGTGCTCTTTTTAGCTTTATATATTTGCTTAGTAAAATTATGTGACCACTTACTATTAATTTAACATCCTGAAGTATAAGGGAAAGAAACCATGAGCCAGGCATAACTTGTCTGCAACCTGAGCAACTAGTTCCTTTGGAATCAGACACAGAAATATGGGTGGGTTTTAAAGTCTTCTGATGAACTTGTGCAGACAATTTAGGTTTACAGTCACTTTTGTATCCAGTATTCCAAAACAGTAGTACCTGGGACCTGTTTGCTCTTCAGGGTATTGTTGGCTTAAAGAGAGAGATGCCTTCAAATTCAAACTCTTTATCACTGAAGAATCTAAATTACATCTGCCCAGGAAGCCTGAATTCCACCATTGCTGCCTGGGCACTTGTAGATAAAGTGTCTCGCTGTTCATGGCTCTGGGTCCTGGAAGACTTTTTTAATTAACACAGCCTCTTTCTTTTGTCAGCTTCACTCCATTTAGGGTGCAGCTGCTTAGAGTTAATTTTAAATTACAAAACTAGTCCTTGAGAGGCTGGCCACAACCAGATCCAAACTGCAACTCTATTTGCTGTTACCTTCATTTCTACCTGGTTTTGTCTCCTAACTGGTGCTGTGATAAGATCAGCAGTGACTTTAAGAAGACATAGAATGAGGGAAAAAAGAAAAATTTAAGGCCTTTTATTCTAACTTCTGCAGGAAGTTTAGTAGGCAAAGGAATATTTTTGTTTACCTCTACCTTTTTAAAAAATTTCTATTTAATCAACAAACTGTATTCATCAGAAAAAAAAAAAAAAACCTCCCAATACTTGAGCAAGTGGATGCTTATTGTCTGAATAATCCGCTAAGGGGCAATGAGAAGATCAAGAATAATATTTTTAAGGAAGCAGCCCAGTCGGTGTGGTAAACATTAGTGCTGCTGTCCAGTATTATTTGTTGTTCTCGTCCTCTGAGCCCTGGGGAAGACTGCACTTCCCATTCTTTGAAGTTAGCAGACATGTGATTCGCTTTAGTCAATGACATGTGAGAAGGCATGCCTATTAATTCTGGGTAGAAGTATTCAAGAGGCAATGTGTAATCCTTATGCTTGCTTTTTCCCTGCTACGACAAACACTTAAAGTATCATGAAATAAATTTTTATTTATTCCTGCAGGTAACCTAGGCTATCCTAGCTAACTAAGCTAACTATTGTGACACTGATCATCCTCAAAGACAATATCTATATTAATATCTGGGGATTACATAATCAAAAAGTCTTCTGGTTGTTTAGTCAGCAAATCTTATTCTCTCTGAAATTTTAGTGCATCACTCTTATGTGACAAAGGAGAACAAAAGATCACCAAATATTTGCGGAAGACTCCAACTTGAGAAGCCAAGTACAAAGCCAACAGGAAAAAAAAAAAGAACTCAGGAAAAACACAGATAACATGTACCAGGAGAAAAGAAATTATCATTTATATCCTCAGAAAGATGAGAGCTATTCTATCCATGAAAGAAAACAGAAAGCTGTATAAAGTGAAAAAATAGAATTGTTGGGAAGCCTGGGTGGCTCATTCAGCTAAGCCTCCAACTCCTGATTTTGGCTCAGGTCATAATCTCTCAGTCATGAGATCGAGCCCCATGTTAGGCTCTGTACTAAGCATAGAACCTGCTTGGGATTCTCTCTCTCCCTCTCTCTCTCTCTCTGCTCCTCCTCTGCTTGTGTTCTCTTTCTCTCTCTCTCTCTCAAAATAAATAAACAAACATTAAAAACAAACAAAAAATAAAATTAAGAGCTCTTGTAAATGAAAGACATGATAGCAGAAATTTAAAATAATTCAATAGAAAGATTGGGGGGAAATCTATGAGAATGAATTAAAAAATTAAAAAATAGAGACAATAGGAGTAAAAGGATAATGTGATTAAAGGATTAATCTTTAAGAGCCAATCTCTAATGAATATAAATTCCAGGAAGCCTGAACAGAGAGAACAGGGAAAGGTAATTATCAAAGAAATAACACAAGAAAAATTCTTAGAGTAACAGATCAGTGGAGTAGGCAGCACAATGAATCAAAGAACAAATACTCGAAGACACATCAGGATGAAAATTTCAAAGCGCCAAGAATAAAACATTCTAAAAACTTCCAAAAAGAAAAAAAAATTAACACTTACAAAAAAGGATGGCAGTCAGAATGGCATCAGACTTATCAATAACAACACTGGAAGCTACAAGACACAGCACAATACCTTTAAAATTCTAAGGACAAAATATTTTCAACCTAAAATTCTACACCCAATAAGATAACTAAGTGTTAGAATTATTAGCTATACAAGTTTCAAAAATTATACTTCTGCACATTTCTCAACTGCATGGGCTCCACCAAAACCTACTTCCCCAATAGTAGTTAGTGTTTATGTATTTGTTCACTTGATCTTTAGGACAGCAGAATGAGGTAAGTACTGTCTTTTCACCACCATTTTACAGATGGGAAGATTGAGACATAGACAATGTCTCCAAGGTAGCACAACTAATAGTATAGAGATGGAGTCTGAACTCAAGCAATCTAACTCAAGAGCCCATTATTAGATCACAATTTTACTTGGCCTCCAAGACAAAGACATTTAACCCAGGAAACAGCGCATTCAACACAGAAAAGAGAGAAAATTATCAGAATAGCTGTACAAGAGACCCAAAGAATAAATAGTCAAGATTAGGGGGGTGGGAGAGGGGGGGATGAAGGACTCTAAAAGACGTATCTCCATAGAAAGAAAGAAGTGATAGTCTATCTGATATATTTGATCATAGTAAAACTTTATTGAGATAAAGACCTTGAAGATTGAATCTAAGAAAATAAAAAACATGAAGTATTTTTTTAAGTTTATTTATTTTGAGAGAGAGAGAGAGAGACAGTGCAAGTGGGGGAGGGGCAGAGAAGAGAGAGAGGGAGAGAGAATCCCAAGCAGACTCTGTGCTGCCAGCACAGAGCCCAATGCAGGGTTCAAACTCATGAAACTGTGAGATCATGACATGAGCTAGAACCAAGAGTTGGACACTTAACCAACTGAGCCACCCAGGTGCCCCTAAAGTATTTTTTAATTACAGAAAAAAGTAAAGTTAACCATAAGCATAGTATACTATCTACTTCAGATATAAAATCATTCATGCATTTACAGTATTTGCTAAATATTGACAACCAAAAATTGCTGTAAAAATGTATTTGGAGGCAGGTCTTCCAACTATGGTGAAGAGATTAGAAAACTCTCTCCCCACCAAAAAAATAACCAAAACAAAAATGGCAAAATAACAACATTCTCAGATAAATCTTATTTTTCTTTTAAAAAATAAATTTCCATATAATACTAAATATAATACCATATTATTGGTTTATAGCATATAGACATATGACAAATAAAAAGCAGGGCAGAGGAAATGAATCAATGTCAAAGAAATTTTTATCAGAATGAATCCACTAATAAACTGATGTATATTATGTTAAGATACATATTGTAATCCCAACCACTAAGAAAATAACTTAAAAAAATACAATTAAAAGTCAACCAATGAGTTAAAATGGTACCCTCAAAAATAAGTATCTGACATAAAAGAAGTCAGTAAAAGAGATGACATGAGGCATATGGAAAACAAATAGAACAAATGGTAGACATAAATCCAACCATATCAATAATTACATTAAATGTGAATGGATTATATCCCAGTCCAAAAGCACAGACTGTCAGACTGGACTTTTTTTAAAGCATGATCCCACAGTATGTTTTCTATAAGAAACACATGTTAGATTCATAGACACAAGTAGGTTGAAAGCAAAAAGATAGAAAAAGTTATGTCATGCAAATAGTAACCATAAAAAGCTTGGGTGACTACTGTAGTAGCAGATAAAATAGACTTTAAGGAAAAAAAATATTAGTAGATATGAAGTGGGCTATTTCATGAAAATAAAAGGGTCAATAAATCAGGATATATAACAATTATGCATGTTTACACATCTAACAAAAGAGTTCCAAAGTACATAAACAAACCAAGTGTTCTTCAAGATAATTAATGGGTCCATGAAGAAATTAAAAGGAAATTAGAAGAAAAAAATTAGAACTAAATTATAATGCATATACCTCATTTTAAAAATCATGGATGTAGTTAAAATATTATTTGGAGGGGGCGACTGGGTGGCTCAGTCGGTTAAGCATCTGACTTTGGCTCAGGTCATGATCTCGCCGTTTGTGAGTTCAAGCCCTGTGTTGGGCTCTGTGCTGACAGCTCGGAGTCTGGAGCCTGCTTCAGATTCTGTGTCTCCCTCTCTCTCTGCCCCTCCCCTGCTTGTGCTCTGTCTCTCTCTGTCTCTCAAAAATGAATACATGTAAAAAAAATTTTTTTTTTAATTTTTTTTTCAACGTTTATTTATTTTTGGGACAGAGAGAGACAGAGCATGAACGGGGGAGGGGCAGAGAGAGAGGGAGACACAGAATTGGAAACAGGCTCCAGGCTCTGAGCCATCAGCCCAGAGCCTGACGTGGGGCTCGAACTCACGGACCGCGAGATCATGACCTAGCTGAAGTCGGACGCTTAACCGACTGCGCCACCCAGGCACCCCCAAAAAATTTTTTTAATATTATTTGGAGAGAAATGTATGGAATTAAGTGCCTATATTTTAAAAGAAAAAAGACCAGACATAGATGACATAAACATTCATTTATGAGAACAGTATCATGTAGATATCCACTTGACACGTCCTTTTTCCCCCAACTTTATTTATATAATTGACATATAACATTGTGTAAGTTTACAGTGTACAATGTGTTGATTTTATACACTTGCGTATTGAAAATGATTACCACCTTAGTATAGCTAGCACCTCTATCACATCACATAATTACCATTACTTTCTTGTGGTGAGAACACTTAGATTTACTCCCTTAGCAACTTTCATGTACATAATACAGTATTATTGAATTGTTTTATTTCTTAGATATTTCATTGTTAAAATACAGAAATTCCACTGATTTCTGTATGATGATTTTGTATCCTGCAACTTTACTAAATTTGTTAATTAGTCTATCAGTTTTTTGGTGGAATTTAGGATTTTCCATATCCTAAATTCTGTCTGAAAATAAAGACAAATGTACTTCTTCCTTCCAATTTAGATGACTTTTATTTCTTTATCTTCCCTGGTTGCCCTGGGTAGAACTTGCAGTACTATGCCGAATTAAAAACAGAGGTCCTATTCCTGATTTTAGAGGAAAAGCTTTCACCCTTTTGCTGTTGAGTGTGATGTTAACTGTGGGCTTGTCATATATGGCCTTTATTATGTTGAGGTATGTTCCTTCTATACCCAATTCATTGAGAGTTTTTATTATGAAAGAGTGCTGTATTTTTGTCAAATGTTTTTCCTGCATGTATTGAGATGATTGTAAGATTTTAATCTTTCATTCTCTGAGTGTGATATATCACTTATTGATATGCATATGTTGAACCATCCTTGCATCCCTACAATCAATCTTGCTTGTCATGATGTGTAATCCTTTCAATGTATTGTTGAATTTGGTTTACTAATATTTGTTGAGAATATATCTATATTTATCAAGGATATTTGTCTTTGTTTTCTTCTCTTGAATTGTTCTTATCTGGTTTTGGTATCAAAGTAATGCTGGCCTCATAAAATGAGTTTGAGAGTATTGTCTCTTCAGTTTTTTGGAGGAGTTTGAGAAAATACTTCAGTTCTATATCTGCTTGTTTCTTTTTTTATGATTTCTATCTCTTGGTTAAATTTCTCCCTTAGTTTATGCCTTGTTTTCTGAATTTCCTATTGAATTGTCTTTCTGTGTGTGTGTGTGTGTGTGTGTGTGTGTGTGTGTGTGTGTGTGTGTGTTTTGTAGTTCATTGAGTTTCCTTAAAACAGCTCTTTTGAATTCTTTATCAGGTAAATCATTGAGCTTTGTGTTCAGTTACCAGAAGATTATTGTAATTCTTTGGTAGTGTCTTTTTACTTTCATTTTGCATGTTCCTTGAAGCTTTTCATTGTCGTCTTTATATTTGAAATAGCAATCATCTTGTACAATTTTACTAATTGCATTTGGGAAAAAGATACCTTATTCTGAGGCTATCTCAGGCCTTCTGTGGATACCCTTGCCCTTGCTTCTTACTCCATTTTGTGGCACAATTCTTAAACTTATATGCCTTCTCTGGATCCTGCAACACACCAGGCTCTGTATTCATAGCCTCTCTTTTGTTTTCCCACATGTAGCCCTAAAGCTCAATTTTGTGGTCTCTCTCTTTAGCCTGCAGATTCAGCCAATTTTCTGTGTGTGCTCCTTGGCAGTCTGCCAAAACCCACATGCACCATTGTCAAGAGCACACGTAGGGAGCTGGCCATAGGGTGGAGGTGAGGCTTGCAGAGCACCGTGGGTACCTATTAGTCAGTTAGAGTTGATCGATGGGTGAATCACTCTCAGAAGCTTATGGACAGGCTTCTGGATGAAATCCACAAGACAGTTAGGATCTATGTCCCTTTTATGTCCTCCAAGAGTTCTGTCATTCTCCTTACCTCTTCCCACCCTCCAAATCATAGAGCTTTTAATTAGCATTCTGGATAGGAAGAGAGAGAAATGAGCCCATTTGGCATTGTCCTATATAGCTGGGGAAACAGGTATTCACCCAAATGCTCTTCCTTTTACCTAGGGGATAAATCAAAAGCCAGAGAAAGTCTTTCTTGGCCCTATGCTGTGCTGCCTTGTGGGAGTGGTGATGTAGGTTAAGCCAAATTGTTCTTCCCTCTCCAGGGCATCCAAAACCATATTTTATTTCTTATTTTTATTTTAGATTTTTTGCTCTGAGTGCTGGAACTTCTCTGAAAACCAGGAACAAAGGCTGTCTCATTTGTGAGTGATTGTCTTAAGCCAGTGTTCACCAGGTTCTCCCAGATCATGACCAAGTAGAGACAGTTCAATTTTTGACATGTTAAGCTTGAGATCCTTATAAGGATCCTTGTAAGGTTTTGATAAGGATCAAAAACCTGGTTAGAGATGATGAATAGGTAATTAAATATTCAAGTCCCTATAACAAGTGAAAAGTTTAGGCTAGAGATATAAATTTGGAAGTCATTAGCAAGCATGCAGATGGCATTTAAAGCTGTAAGACTAAGTGAAATCACCAAGGAAGTGAGTGTAGATAAAAAAGAAAAAAAGGACTAAAGTCTGATCCCTAGAGTGCTGTAATATTATGAAGTCAGGAATAAACCAGGAACGGAAATGAGACTAAGGAGGAGGCAGGCCAAAAACCAAGAGTCTGTGGACTCTTGAAAGTCAAGAAAAGAAAGCTTATAAAGGAGTAGGGAGTGATCAACTGTGCCAAATCTTATTGTTAGATCAAGTAAATCAGGCCTGAGAATTGACTATTGGATTTAATGAGGTGAAGATCATAGGTGACCTTGACAAAAATGTTTTAATAGTGTTTTTAGGCAAAAGTCTGATTGGAATGGATTTTAGAATGAGAGGAAAGAATTTAGAAAGGGCAAGTATAAACAACCTTTAACAGAAAGTTTACATAAAGAAGAAAGAGAGTTGAACATGAGTGAATATGAGCTGGAGAAAGATCTGGGGTCAAGAAGGAATGTATCTATTTTTAACAGGATAAATTAAAGCTTCTTTATATACTAATGCAGAAGTTCCAGTAAAGAATAAAAACTGGTATTACAGGAGAGGGAATAATTTGTTCAAGAGTTGACCTTGAGTAGGTTAATGGGGATAGGATCTAGTTTATAGACAAGTGGTTGGCATTCACTAGGCTTCTTATATCCTCTTGATGAAGTCACTCTATCATTTTAAAATATTCTCTTTCTTTCTGATAATTTTCCTTTCTACATTCTGAGGATTATCTAGCCACTCTGGTTTTCTTTTCACTAATGTTAGGATGAAACAATTTTCTATCCTTTTAATCTCTAAATGCCATTATATTTAAAGTGTTTCTTGTAAACACAATAAAGTTGGATCTTCTTATTTAATCTGACAATCTCTTTTAACTGGAAAGTGTGCCATTTATATTTATGTAATCATCAATATAATTGAATATAAATATACCATCTTGCAGTTTTTTCAATTTATCTCCTATGTTCTTTCTTTCTTTTCTCCCCTTTTTTTCCTGTCTTCTCTTGGATTCAAGGATTTTTAATTATTATTTCATATGTAGGCTTCTTAATTACACCTGTTTGGGTTTTTTTGTTTTAAGTTATGTCCCTAGGCTTTAAAATATATTTCTTTATGTGAACAAAGTCTACTATCAAATATTATACTACTTAACATAGATGGTAAAAATCTTACAAAAGTAAATTTATACTCCCTTCTCATCCTTTGTGCAATCATCATACATTTTACTTCCACATATGTATGGACTCAATTTTCTGTTATTTTTACTTTAGACAATCAATTTTTTCAAGATATTTTTATAATGAGAAACAATCTGTTATATTTGCTTGTATACTTAAAATTTTTTTCTCATTACTCCTTGTTTAGATCCAAATTTCCATCTGGTGTTATTTTTCCTTTACCATTTCTTATAGTAAAAATCTGTTGGCAATGAATTATCTCATTTTGTTTTTGTCTGAAATGTCTTTGTTTTGATTTAATTTTTTAAAGAAGCTTTTTTGAGGTGTAATTTTCCTATTATAAACTGCACAAATTTACAGTATATAATTTGATAAACTTTGACATGTGTACGTACCTATGACACTATCACTATAATCAAAATAATGAACATATCCATTACTACCAAGAGTATCTTATTTCCTTTTGTAACTTCTTCCCATTCCCTGCTTCCCTAGGCAGGAACTGATTTATTTTCTGTTACTACCAATTAGTTTGCATTTTGTTTTGGAATTTTATTTAAATTAAATCATAATTATGTACTCATTTAAATCTGGCTTCTTTCACTCAGCATAATTATTAGCGTTTCACTCCTGTTGTTGTATGTATTGACATTCTTATATCACATTTTTTTCCCTCTATTTACCTATTAATGGATATATAGGTTGTTTCCACATTTCATCTATTACAAACAAAGCTGCTGTGAACCTTTGTACGCATGTCTTTCTTTGGAAATATACTTTCATTTCTCTTGGGTTTTGCCTTAATTTGACCAATGCAGAATTTTAGGTTGACAGCTTTTTTCTTTGAGTAATTTACAGAGAGTATCTGACTTGCAAATCTGAAGCAAGTTTGCTGAAATCTTACCTTTGTTCCTCTGTATGTAATGTGTCCTTTTTCTTCTGGTTCATTGAATTTTTTTTCTCTTTTTTATGGGGTTTCAGCAATTTGATTATGACAAGTCTCGTGTGGATTTTTTTCATGTTTGAGTTTTATTAAGCTTCTTAGAACAGTGAGGTTTTAGTTTACATCAAAGTTGGAAATTTTTTGGCTACTGATTCTTCAAATAGTTTTTGTTTCTTCCCATATCCTCTCCTTTTGGGACTCCAATTACATGTATATATTAGGCTGCTCAATTTAGTCCCAGAGGTCATTGATGGTCTTTATTTTTTTCAGGTTTTTTCTCTATGTGTTTAATTTGAGTAGTTTCTTTTTTTTTTTTAAGTTTATTTTGTGAAAGAGAGAGAGAACGAGATGGGAAGGTGCAGAGAGAGTGGGGGGTGGGACAGAGGATCTGAAGTAGGCTCTGTGCTGACAGCAGACAGCCCAAAGCAGGGCTTGAACCCACAAACTGTCAGACCACGACCTCAGCTAAATTCAGATACTTAACTGACTGAGCCCCCCAGCACACCCCTAATTTGAGTAGTTTCTAATGTTATGTCTTCAAATTCACTTATTTTTCTTCCACAGTATCTAATCTGCTCTTACTACCATCCAGTGTATTTTTTATTTCAGGTATTTTTGTTTCTATAATTTCAACATTTGTCTTTTAAAATATCTTATTTTTCTCTCCTCATCATGTGTATGTTTTGCTTTTGTTCTGGAGCATATGGAGTATATTTATAATAGCTGTTTTATTTTCATCATCAGCTAATTCTTTTTCTGTGTCATATTTCTCTGTTTCTATTGACAGCTTTTTCTTTTTTCTGTTTATGGGTCACATTTTCCAGTTTCATAGTATTATTGGTATTTTTCTTATTGGATGCCTGACATTGTGAATTTTACATTACTGGGTGCCAGATTTAAAGTATTGATTTTAATATCTTTGGATTTTGTTTTGGGACATGTTGAGTTACTTGGAATCATTTTGATCCTAGCAAGGCTTTAATTCAGGGCCAACTTAACATCACTGCTAAGGCAACACCCTTCTGAGGACATTACCAAATGACCTACATATTAGGAAATCTTTCTACTCTGGCTGGTACTAATATAAATTACAATCAACTCTGTGTGAGTCCTAGCGATTGTCCAACCTACTCTTTTCCTGTGGTTCTTTCCAAGCTTTGAATAGTTTACTCATACAAATGTATAGTACTTGGCCCAAGACTTAAAGGGACTTCTCTGTAGATCATCACAGCTTTTCTCTGCAACTCCCTCCTATAATTTTTTTAGATGTCCTGGCCTTCCCAAACCCCAGTATATGTTTCCTCAACTCAGAAAGACGTTTAGGCTCTTGTTGCTATTCCACTCCTGGCACTGTGGCCTGTAAAGTCTCTGCACAGTAAGCTGGGGCAATAATAGGATTCACTTGTTATCTTTTTCTTGGAGATAACTATTCCATGCTGCCTGTTGTCAAATGCCTGAAATCTGCTCTTTCATACATTTTGTTTCATTTTCATGTTGTTTAAGGTAAAAAGTTAAGTTCAACCCTGTTACTCCATTATGGCTAGTAGCCTAAAGTTGAGTCTTGACTTTTTCTAGGAGTGAAGACAGTTCATTGATTTTAATAGAAGAGAAAGAGAAATGTATGGGCACAAATGCATACAGGTATGTGAATGCAGCAGTGGCAGTTTAAAATTTTTATTTTTATTGTTTATATTTCCTCAGTGAAGTAAGTTACAAAATTTTTTGGCTTAGAGTGGGGAAAGGAAAAGAGATGTTAGAGGTTTGGTAGAGAGGAAATGTGGCCTAGAAGAGTGGGAGGGTGAATCAACTAGGTAATAGAACTTGGTTGCTATGCAGCCGAGTCTCCTTGAACTGGTGATCATGAATTTCATTTCAGAGCTTTAGTTTTGTTTTACTCCAGACATGTTTAGCTGTGTAGTATAAGTGCATAATGGTTGGGTTAAACTACTTTGTTATTTTACCAAGAGTCAGAAAATTGTTTTTCTGAAAAAAAAATTATTGTTTTTAGAAATGAGGCAAAACTGAGTCCAATGTCCTTCTTTGTCATATGGCCACCCAAGGATTGTATAGGAGAACAAATCTAGTTCAACTCACAGTTAACTATTGATTAAAGTTTCCGGGTAATATGTGGAGGTACATATCAAGTTGTAGTTTTTGTCCAGTAGGAATACAGGTAATTACTGCCCAGTGGAACACATAATTTATGACCCTTGTTAAATGTTAACTAGGTTTGTACCTCATGTAGCAATCCTGTACTTAGCTGCTTAAGTGCTCTTTGAACTGGTTATGACTTCTTCTTAATTTCTTCATTAACTAATTAATTCAATACAATATTTAATCTGCATTTATTTAACATTAACTGATTAATTGAATAAATAGTTGATCTGCATTCATTTAATATTTGCATCAGAGTCTTGTTTACAAAGGTTACTCAAGGAAGCATATCAAAATGAGAGAGAAGCAAGGGAGCTGAGGCTGTATGCAGTGCAATAAATATGATGATTGACCATAGAATTGAATCTGGGAAAGGAAGTACATGAGGATAAGAGAGGAACAAAGGTCCATGTAAAGGTGTAGAAAGCAATACATTGTAGGTTTTGGTATAGTAGAAGATTCTTGGAGGCCAAGTAGTAGAGGAAGTAAGCTAGAGAGATAGTAATGATTAGAAATGATGATATATAAAGTTACAGTTGTTGGTAAAAATAAAATTTATACTATGACTTTTGGAAAAGAAGAGGTCAACGAACTGAGAAGTCCATTTATTGGGAGGATTACTTATTCTTACATCATCAAGAACCATAACAGGAATATATTGAGGAGGGTGACAATGACCCAGAAGTAAAATCTTCAAAGAGTGATGGACTGTAAGCAGTTGGTTGATAGGTGACTGTCACAAGGAAGAGAAGTAGGCAACATAATATTATGACATAATATCAAAGTTGGATGCTTGTAGAGAAGAGGAAGAGGAATTGTCTAGAACCAGTAAAGAGGAGCAAGGAGAACATGGAAGCCCCCCTCTCCGAGACCTCCTGGCCAGGGAGATGTGGAAGAGAAAGCAGAACTTATTTGAGAAAGCTACAGGAGTAGCTTTATCCAAACTGTATCCTTAAGGGAGAGTCAACCTTTAGTGAGGGAAAGACAATGAAAATATTCAGAGGGGAAGTTAAGCATATAGGAAGTTTTGCTGCTCCTGGAGAGTGAGTTCCAAAAGGCACATTCAGGTTATTTCAGGAGGTGAGGAACAGTGGGATATGAGGTCAGAAAAGGGGATGTGTAGGGTCATGCAAGTATTAGAGTGAGGGAGATGGGGAAGAACAGGGAGACCTGGAATTTTTGAGGCAACACACGCAATACTAAAAAGCAGAGTGAAAATAGCCTTGATGAGTAATGTGATGAAGGTGGAAAGGTCTTGCTAAGAACACATAAAACTGTAGGATCTCAATTGAACCCCTGATTTATGCTAAAAGGCATGCGGAAGGCCACTTGCACTCACCGTTTGTGTGGAAATATGATTTTGGGGACACGTGCATACCAATAGGAAATAACTAACAATGATGTAGATAGGAAATATGGTGACTGATTATGGTAACTGCATAGCAACCCAGAGAGTTTTAAGCTTTGAAAGTCAGTATGGGAATCCATTGGTGGTTTATTGAGTCAGGGTAGGAGTTGAGGAATATTAGTCTGGTACTGGAGGGAATTGAAGCTGGAAAGTGAGTGAGACCAAATGGATCCAGTAATCCAAGGGCGATGAAGTGATGAGGATAAGAACAAGGGAGCAGTCATGGATAGAGAAAGGAGTGGATGTGCTCGCTTCGGCAGCACATATACTAAAATTGGAGAAAGGAGTGGACCCAGAGACATCTTGAGAGGAGAATCTGTTGGACATTGAAGCAGTTAGATGCTGATTATTAAGAAAAAAAGGGACATCAGTGATGACTGAGGTTTCAGTTTTAGGGGTAGAAGGGTGGTAACATTCATAGGTGACAGTAGGATGTCTAAGTGGATACATTTTGCTGATAGTTGGATATCTGAGACCAGCTTTAACCAGGAGTAGCTGCCAGGGTGTGCTTCCTAGATTGTAAAGGGATGGTATGAATGTTTAATTTAACCTAAGCCCCTACCCCCCACCAGGAGCTGCACTGAAAGCAATCTTTCAGCTTCCAGTATTTTTTCTTTCTTTTCCTTAGGGCTGGGTTAAACAACCTCCTGTTCTGTTCTTGTTTTTCTGTTTGACTTTGAGCAAAAGGACATACTCAGGGAACATTTGGTACCTGCAGAACCTCCCCTTTTGCAGGGTTTTGGGCAGAATCACAAATTAGATTCCAGTAGGCATGAATGGCCACTCAGCATGGAGAGGTACCCCTGAATCTCATGACTGCTCCTGAGGTATCTTTCCTATACACAGCCTTAACTTGACTGGCTGCCTGAGGGTCAACATGAACTTCCAGGCAACGATGTTCCATTTTCAGTTCAACAGCACACTAGTCAATCTGGGTGGAAAAAAAAAGAAAGGGGTGGGCATTGTGGGAGAGATTGCACTGAGGGGAAATGGTATTGAGCATAAGAAGGCCGTTAGAATAAAAGGAAGAATTGTGTGAAATGCTCATAATTAAATAGAAAATATATTAAATTCTAATACCACAAGATCTTAAAAAGTTAGCTTTTTTAATCTTAGCACAGACTTCCTCTTTGGTTTCCTATTCTGACTTTCCTCATCCACGCATTATGTTGTACTATATTGGTGGCTTAGGAAGAAGAAAGGTACTTCTTCACTTGAATCCAGGATGGTTGATAGTTTTAAACTTGCATGACAACTAATTGGTTTGTAGTGAATACCTGGAATGCTATATTGAGACAGATTTTAAGTCTGGGTGCTGCAGGCAAGAATGCTGAAACCAGTGAGTAATGTCTGCTGTGGAAATGGGAAGATCTCTTGGGGACTCAATTGCCATACTTTTTACTTTAGACAATTTTCTAAGTAGAGCACCCCTCATCTTTCCAATTCTATTACCTTCATAACTTACATCTATTTTGCCCCCATCCCTTTCTTTGCTTCAGAAGCCTCTATTATGATTCCAGATGTTGAGTTCATGGAGGATCAGTGTGTGCTCTTCAGGTATCTTCTCACAGACTTCTCAAAATATCTGAACTTCCCCTGAGGAGTGCTCAGGTTTTACCTTCCCACCAGCTGGGTGGGTCTGACCATTTGGCTTCAGTGTTGAGGCAGCGATGGGCCACGGGGAAAGGGGAGGCAACCCATCTTCAAAAAGGTACCCATACTGGGCACCTGGGTGGCTCAGTTGTTAAGCATCGGACTTCAGATCATTTGCTCATGGTTGGTGAGTTCCAGTCCCACGTGAGCTCGAGCCCCTCTTTGGGTGAGCCCCACTTCTCTCTCTCTCTCTCTCTCTCTCTCTCTCTCTCTCTCTCTCTCTCTCTCTGTCTCTGCCCCTTGTAGAATTCTGTCTCTCCCTCTCTTTCTCTGCTCCTCACTCACTTGCACCCTGTGTCTCTGTCTCTGTCTCTCAAAAAAAAAAAAGTTACCCAGACATAGGATGGCCCCAACAGGAGGGGCCAGCAATGCAAATCCCATTGTCCTGGAGGATTCTGGGACCTCAGCTCTTTCCATGCTGGGATTGATACCAGAGGTGTCCAATGTGGTGAGCCAATTGTGAGGTCCATCAGGCTTCAGCAAGTTATTAGCTAGCAGTCAGTGACAAGATGTCACAATTCAGCTCTTGGGAGAAGGGAGTGTCAATAAAGTGGGCTGGTATATTGAGCATGATTTCAGTTCCAGAAGGTACAGGAATGATACCCAGGACACCAACTGGGAGGACTTGGGGAAAAGGGAAAATGTAGTTCTTCGGGAAAGGGAGTACGCTGGACAAATCATATGTTGAGGCAGCAAAATTAATTCTAGCTCTCCCACCAGCTGATAAGAACTGAGCTCCTAATGTTATATGTCAATTATATCTCAATTTTAAAAAAAGACATCTTTCTTTGGACAGCATGTCTGAGGATGAGAATAAGTAGAACTAAGTACAAGGCTGAAATTCAGCCAGTCTGTACTACTCTGGCTCTCCAGTGCCCCAACCCATCCTTTCTCTGGGGCTCTTCTCCCAACCTCCTTATTATCCGGAAACTAAAGGGGTAAGTCTACACACCAGTGGGATGGGGTTATTGCTTATTTGTATTGTGCAGAATCTAAGAAGTGATCCCATTCAAGGACAGTCCATCTCACACAGAAATAGCCGCCTCAGTTTCTCAAAAAGATCATTATGTATGGCCTCATGACTCGACCACAGAAAAGAGATTTCATTTATCTGCTTCTGATTACTCTTTATTTTAGCTTAATGGGTGTTTTCTCAGTGTCCTGGTTTCTTCTAGATTTGTAAATTCACCTTACTATGTTTAAGTCATATTTTATAAGTTGAAATTAATCATATAGGACTCTAGCTTTTAGGGCAATTTCTTCTCCCATTAAAATACAAGGACTATACTCTTGTTTTCATTTGATGGAGTCAAAAGCATACAGATGTAAAAAGTATTTATGATTCAAGCACTTCTTGATTCTCTATGAATTCTTGGGAAATTATAAAATACCTTTTGGATGGCAGCTAAGAGAGACACTATATAGTTAGAAGAAGGCATCCCTCCACTGATGTATTATTTGTGACAGTCAGTACTGTGTTGATACGTGTGGTGACCAAAAGAATATTGATTCCTTCAATCCTCTCTCCAGTCTACAAGAACTGGAATTTCTCAAACAGGCCACAAGGTGGCAGATTAACTGCAGCAGGAAAAAAAACCAAAGTCCTGCAAAAGCAATAGAGAAATTTCTTCAACTAAAATGAAATTAAGAAATATCTTGCCCTCACCTTATCAGTTCCTGTGTAGTAGACCTCTCTGATCAGAAGTCATACTTGATAAAACAAACAAACAAACAATGGTTATAAAGCCTTTTTTTTCAGTAAATGTTTTACTACTCCTTTGAAAGAAAACAAAACACAAAACCCTCTGCCTACTTGATAACAACCTTTCTGAACACACAGTTTATTTGAGTCCTACCTGGCAAAGGCCTCTCACAGACGCCCCAGAAATGACTCCTCGCACTCAGGAATTTTTAGTCTTCTGTCCCTGTCAATCAGTTGGATTATTTACAGTGTGTCTTTCTTTTTAGTGCCCATACGTAGTGTCATTGTTGATTCACTGCCCACCTTCGCTGGGCCTGCTGTCCTCTGTAATTTCTGGGGCTCCTAGAGCTGGTTGTACCTGGCCTTCCTGCTTCCAGTTTCTTCTCCTTCTAATCAACTCTCCTCCTTAAAATCCCTCCTCACTGGTGTGGAATCAAATTCAAACTCTAAGGCACAGTACACGAGGCTCTTCCAACTCAACCTTCAAGCAGTCTTACACACACACACACACACACACACACACACACACACACACACTAATTCACTGCAGACATTTTGGTTGTCTGAAAAATATGCTATTTTTTTTCACACATCTGAGTTTGCATATAATGATCCCTCTATCTAGAATGCTCTTCTCTGCCTGTGTCTAGCAAACATCCAGTCCCATGGGCCTTGCTCGATACTCGCAGGTGGACCTGTGCTGTTCCTGCCTCTCAGGCCTTAGCACTCTGCACAAAGCCTCCTCTTACTGAACTCATCCTGTTGATATATAGAAGATAGAATTTTATGTCTGTCTTACTATTTAAATGTAACCCCTTTATTCAAGAAATGGAATGAGTGATGGATAAGATATAATTTTCTAAGTAAATAAATATAACTTTTTGTTAAGTTAAATGATGAATAATTATTAAATATCTGGGTCACTTCCAAACCAAAAAAAAAAAAAAACTAAAACATTAATTACAGAACGTAGGTTTATCAACTTTGGGCTTCCTTTTACAGAGGAACTAAAGACATTTGGGTCTATTAGTAAAACATATTTTGTGCCACACTAAAAAATTTACTGTGAGAAAGCATATGTTTTTAGAGATTATAAAATGTATTTATAAATTTGCTAAGCCACAGAATGGTAATGTAACAATGGCTCACAATTGCTTACTTTTTAGTTTTCATTAGAAATTAAAGGTTTCTAAGGGTTAAAACTATATTATATGGCATTAAAACTACTAGAATTGGATAGTATTTATCTTTCTCAGTCACCCTTATTTCACTTAGAATAATACCTGTTAGGTCCATCCACCTTGTTGCAAATGACAAGACTTCATATTTTTTGGCTGAGGAATAATCCATTGGGTTTACATATACCACATCTTTATCCGTTCATCCTTTATACATTCATCTATGGATGGATACTTAGGTTGCTTTTGTACCTTGGCCATTGTTAATAATGCTGCAATATGGGGCGCCTGGGTGGCGCAGTCGGTTAAGTGTCCGACTTCAGCCAGGTCACGATCTCGCGGTCCCTGAGTTCGAGCCCCGCGTCGGGCTCTGGGCTGATGGCTCAGAGCCTGGAGCCTGTTTCCGATTCTGTGTCTCCCTCTCTCTCTGCCCCTCCCCCGTTCATGCTCTGTCTCTCTCTGTCCCAAAAATAAATAAATGTTGAAAAAAAAAATTAAAAAAAAATAATAATGCTGCAATAAACATAGGGGAGCCTATATCTTTTTGATTTAGTGTTTTATTCTTTGGGTAAATACCCAGTAATGGAATTACTGGGTCATATGGTATTTCCTTTTTTAATTGTTTGAAGATCTTCCATACCATTTCTATAGTGCCTGTGTTACTTTACCAACAGAGTACAAGCATTCCCTTCTCTACACATCCTTACCAATACTTGTTATTTCTTGTCTTTCTGATTCTAGCCATTCTGATTAGTGTAAGGTGAGACCTAATTGTGGTTTTGATTTCTATTTTCTTGGTGATGAAGGACATTTTCTATCTTTTCATATGTCTGTTGGCCATCTGTATATCTTCTTTGGAAAAATGTCTATTCAAATCCTCTGCCCATTTTTTCATTGTGTTTTGTTTTGTTTTGTTTGCTATTAAGTTCTTTATATATTTTGTATACAAACTCCTTATGGGATATATCATTTGCAAATATCTTCTCCCATTCAATATGTTGCCTTTTTATTTTGTTGATGGTTTCTTTCATTGTGCAAAAGATTATTATTTTGATGGAGGTCCAACGGTTTATTTTTGCTTTTGTTTCCCATGCCTGAGGAGACAGATCCAGAAAAATATTGCTAATACTGACATCCAAGAGATTACTGCCTATATTTTCTTCTAGGGAGTTTTATAGTTTCAAGTCTCACATTTAGGTCTTTAGTGCATTTTAAGTTTATTTTGTATATGGTTTAAAGAGTGGCCTAGTTTCATTCTTTTGCATGTTTGCTGTCCAGTTTTCCTAACATCATTTATTAAAGAGACTGTCTTTTCCCTATTGTATATTCTTGCCTTCTTTATCATAGATTAATTGACCATATAATTGTGGGTTTATTTCTGGGCTCTCTATCCTGTTCCACTGTTCTATGTATCTCTTGTTGCGCTAATACCATACTGTTTTGATTACTACAGCTTTGTAGTATACCTTGAAATTTGAGACTGTGATATCTCCAAGCCTTGTTCTTTTTTCTTAAGATTGTTTTTGGCCATTTGGGGTCTTTTGTGCTTCCATACAAATTTTAGGATTATCTGTTCTAGTTCTGTGAAAAAAAAAAACCACGCTTTTGTTATTTTGACAAGGATTGAATTGAATCTGTAGATTTATTTGGATAGTATGGACATTTTAACAATATTTTTCCAGTCCATGAGCATGTATATCTTTCCATTTGTTTGTGTCATCTTCAATTTCTTTCATCATTCTTTTATAGTTTTCAGAGTACAGGTCTTTCACCTCTTTGGTTAAGTCCATTCCTAGGTATTTTATTCCTTTTGGTGTAATTGTAAATGGGATTGATTTCTTAATTTTTCTTTCTACTACTTCATTATTTGTGCATAAAAATGTAACAGATTTTTATATTAATTTTATAACATGAAACTACTGAATTTATTCATTTATTACTCGAATAGTTTTTTGATAAAATCTTTAGGGTTTTCTGCTATAGTATCATGTCACCTGCAAACAGTGACAGTTTAACTTCTTTTCTACCAATACAGAGGTCTCTAATTTCTTTGTCTTGTCTTACTGCTGTGGCTAGTACTTCCACTACTATGTTGAATAAAAGTAGTGAGCATGGACATCTTTGTTTCTGATCTTGGAGGAAAATCTTTGTATTTCATCATTGACCATGATGTTAGCTGTGATTTTGTTATATATGGCCTTTATTATTTTGAGGTATGTTCCCTCTAAACTCACTTCATTGAAAATGTTTTTCATGAACAGATGTTGAGTGTTGCCAAATGCTTTTTCTGCATCAATTGAGATAACAATATGACTTTTATTCTTCATTTTGTTGATGTGCTGTGTCTTGTTGATTGATTTGCAAATCAGTCTGATCCATCCTTACAACCCAGGATAAATCCCACTTGATGGTGTTGAATGATTCTTTTAATGCATTGTTGAATGCAGTTTGCTAATATTTTGTTGAGGATTTTTACAACTATGTCCATCAGGGCTGTTGATCTGTTCTCTTTTTCTGTAGTGTCTCTGTCTGGTTTTGGTATCAAGGTAATGCTGACCTCACAGGATATATTTGGAAGCTTTCCTTCCTCTTCTATTTTTTGGAATAGCTCGGGAAAGAATAGGCATTAACTCTTCTTTTGTAGAATTAACCTATAAGTCCATCTGGTCCTGGATTTTTTTGTTTGTTGGCAGTTTTTTGTTACTGATTCAATTTTGTTGCTAGTAATTGGTCTTTTCAGATTTTCTATTTCTTCCTGACTCAGTTTTGGAAGATTTTATGTTTCTAGGAATTTATCCCTTTTAGGTTGTCTAATTTGTTGGCTTCTAATTTTTCATAATATTCCCTTATAACTGTAATTCTGTAGTGTCAGTTGTTACTTCTTTTTCATTTCTGATTTTATTTGGGTCCTCTCTCTTTTTTTCTTGGTGAGTCTAGCTAAAGGTTTTTCTGTTTTTGTTTATCTTTTCAAAAAAACAGCTCATTGACCTTTTCTTTTTCTTTTAGTCTGTATATCATTTATTTCCACTCTCATCTTTATTATTTCCTTTCTTCTAACTTTGGGCATTGTTCTTGTAGTTCTTTTAGGTTTAAGATTAGATTCTTTATTTGTTTATTTTTCTTATTTCTTGAGGTGGGCCTGTATCACTGTAAAATTTCCTCTCAGAACAGCTCAGCTCTCAGCTTTTACTGCATCCCAAAGATTTTTGCCATTGTGTTTTATTTTCATTTGTTTCCATGTATTTTTCTCTTTAATTTCCTCATTAACCATTGATTGTTTAGTAGCATGTTGTTTAGCCTCCATATGTTTGTGTTTTTTCCAATATTTTTCTTGTAATTGATGCCTAGTTTGATACTATTCTTGTTGGAAAAGATGCTTAAAATGATTTCAGTATTCTTAAGTTTATTGAGACTTGCTTTGTGACCTAACATGTGATTTATCCTGGAAGATATTCTGAAACATGAATAGACACTTCTCTAAAGAAGACATCCGGATGGCCAACAGGCACATGAAAAGATGCTCAATGTCACTCCTTATCAGGGAAATACAAATCAAAACCACACTCAGATATCACCTCACGCCAGTCAGAGTGGCCAAAATGAACAAATCAGGAGACTATAGATGCTGGAGGGAATGTGGAGAAATGGGAACCCTCTTGCACTGTTGGTGGGAATGCAAATTGGTGCAGCCACTCTGGAAAGCAGTGTGGAGGTTCCTCAGAAAATTAAAAATAGACCTACCCTATGACCCAGCAATAGCACTGCTAGGAATTTACCCAAGGGATACAGGAGTACTGATGCATAGGGGCACTTGTACCCCAATGTTTATAGCAGCACTCTCAACAATAGCCAAATTATGGAAAGAGCCTAAATGTCCATCCACTGATGAATGGATAAAGAAATTGTGGTTTATATACACAATGGAGTACTACATGGCAATGAGAAAGAACAAAATATGGCCCTTTGTAGCAACGTGGATGGAAATGGAGAGTGTGATGCTAAGTGAAATAAGCCGTACAGAGAAGGACAGACTCCATATGTTTTCACTCTTATGTGGATCCTGAGAAACTTAACAGAAACCCATGGGGGAGGGGAAGGAAAAAAAAAAAAAACAGGTTAGAGTGGGAGAGAGCCAAAGCATAAGAGACTGTTAAAAACTGAGAACAAACTGAGGGTTGATGGGGGTGGGAGGGAGGGGAGGGTGGGTGATGGGTATTGAGGAGGGCACCTTTGGGATGAGCACTGGGTGTTGTATGGAAACCAACTTGACAATAAATTTCATATACTGAAAAAAATATTCTGTGTGCACTTGAAAAGAATGTCTATTCTGGTGTGTGTGTGTGTGTGTGTGTGTGTGTGTGTGTGTGTGTGTGTTTGCATATGTATACACACATCTGTTAAGTCCATCTAGTCTAATGTGTCATTTAAAGCCACGGTTTCCTTGTTGATTATCCCACTGGATGATCTATCCATTGATGTATGTGGGATGTTAAAGCCCCTGATTTTTATTGTATTACTGCAATTTCTTTGTGTCTGCTAACATTTACTTTATACATGTAGGTGCTTTGATGTTGAACATACAGATATTTACAATTGTTATATCCTCTTGTTGGACTGATCCATTTGTCATTACATAATGTCCTTTTTTTGGTCTCTTGTTATCTTTGTTTTAAAGTCTACTTTGTCTGATATAAGTAAGCATTGCTACTCTCGCTTTTTTTTTCAGTTCTATTTGCATGGAATATATTTTTCCATCCCTTCACTTTTCAGTCTGTACATGTCTTTAGGTCTAAAGTGAGTCTCTTGTAGACAACATATAGATGGGTCTTGTTTTTATATTCATTCTGTTACCCTATGTCTTTTGATGGGAGCTTTTAAACCATCTACATTTAAACAATTATTGATAGGTAAGTACTTATTGCCATTTTGTTCATTGTTTTCTGGAGTTTTTTTTTTTCTCTTTCTTTTTTTCTTTTTTTTTTTATAGTTCTCTATTCCTGTCTTCTTCTCTTGCTCTTTTTCCTTGTGAATGATGATTTTCTTTAGTGTTATATTTGGTTTTCTTTCTCTTTATTTTTTGTATATGTATCACAGGTTTTTCATTTGTGGTTACCATGAAGTTCATTGATAACATACTAAGTGTATAGCAGCCTATATTAAGTTAATGGCCAGTTAAAGTTAAACACATTCTAAAATAACTTATTTTTACCCCCTCAGTACTTTATGTGTATGTTGTCATAGTTTGCATCTTTTTATTTCGTGAGTCCTCTTAACTATTTAGATACAATTTACTACTTTTGTCTTTTAATCTTCCAAGTTGCTTTATTAGTGTTGCTCTACTGCCTTTATGTTTGCCTTTACTCATGATTATTTTTTTATCTTATAATTTTCTCACTTCTAATTAAGGCCTTTTCTTTTCCTCTTAAATAAGTCCCTTTAACATTTCTTGTAAGGCTAGTTTAGGGGTGATGAACTCTTTTAACTTTTGTTTATCTGGGAAACAGATATCCTTCCATTCTGAATGATAACCTTGCCGGGTAGAGTATTCCTCGTTGTGGGTATTTTTTTCCTTTCAGCACTTTGAATATATGATGCCACTCCCTTCTGGCCTTCACTGTTCCTGCTGAAAAATCAGCTGATAGCCTTATGGGGTTGTACCTAAGTAATTTCTTTATGTTTCTGCTATTAATTTGCTCTGTTTATCTTTAATATGTGACATTTTAATTATATTGCATTGTGGTATGGACTTCCTTGAGCTTACCTTGTTTGGAACTCTCTGTGCTATCTAAACTTAACTGTCTGCTTCCTCAGATGAGGGAACTTTTCAATTGTTGTTTCTTAAAATATATCCCATACTCCTCTCTTTTCCTGCTGGAACCCTTATAACGCAAATGTTTGCTAGGTGTTGTCCAGGATATCCCTTAGCCTATTCTCTTTTTTTTTATGTTTTTCTTTTTGCTATTTAGCTTTCCATTTTCCTGTCTTCCAGATCACTGATCTGTTCTTCATTCTCTATTGTTGATTCCCTCTAGTATATTTGTCATTTCAGTTTTGTATTATGCAACTCTAATTGATTCTTTTTTATATTTTCTATCTCTTTGTTGAAACTGTCACTGAGTTCATCCACTCCTGTTTCTAAATCCAGTTACATCTTAGTGACCATTACTCTGACGTCTTTATCAGGTAGATTACTTAACTCCATTTTATTTCATTCTTTTTCTGAGGTTTGTCTTGTTCTTTCATTTGAATCATATTCCTGTCTCCTCATTTTGCTTGACTTTCTGTTTGTTTCTCTAAATGAGGTGGAACAGCTACTTCTCCTAAATTTGAAGGAATGGTTTGTGTATGGCCATCTCCTGTGTAGACTATATGTGCCTGGTGATTCTGGCCAGCTCACTGTCATTGTGGTAAGCATAGGCTACGGACCCCAAAGCACTCTGTGCTGCAGCAGCCCTGATGGGATAGTCAGAGCTAAAGTGGGCATGGACTGGGGTGTCCATGCAGAGGGCACTTGGGCAGAACAGCTGAAGCTGAAGTGGGTCCAAGCCATGTCCTGGGATGCTCTGTTCAGGGAGTCACATGACAAGATATCTGGAGCCAAAGTGAGTGAGGGTTGAGAGATTCCAGGGCACTCTGCACCTAAGCCACCCTAGCAAGTTGTCTACAGCCAAAGTGGTATAGGCCTGGAGTGTTTCAGAAGGCTCTTTCTGCCTGTGTCTCTTGGGCAAGAAGGCTAGCGTGTGGTGAGGACTGACTGGAGGTATCTTCGTGTGTGCTGCTCGGGGGCCACTTTGATGGGATCACTGGTGTTAATGGGGGCTAGGGGCCTGAGGCTCACTCAGACAGTAGGCTGGCTAAGATGCCAGGACCCTCATCCTGTCTTCACTATTAAAGTGGAAGGGGAACATAAACCATGATGCATACCAGCCCTTCTAACCTGAAGAGAGTTCCAGCAGCTCCCCACTGTTTGGTACAGTTTTAGGGCTTGATCTTTCATGTTCTAGTTGATCTTTTAACTCATGATCATTTTTCTGTGTCCTAGTACAGAGGAATCTGCTTACAGTCCTTCAGTACTATCCCTAAGGAACTATGCCACATGTTCCTTACTGTGTGTCTGTCTCTTTTGCCATTGTTTGTGTGGTCTCTGTATCTTATGTTGTGCAGATGCTGTTCAGACAGCCCTCAGTTCTTCAGGAAAAATTGCTCTACAAATAGGCATAGATTTGGTGTGTCTGTGGAAGAGGTGAGTTCAGGTCCTCCTATGTCACCATCTAGGACCCTCCTTTTCCTAACTCTGGAAAGTATTGTGGAATCTACCACTAAAACAATAGGTGCCCATCAAAAATCATTAGATTCTGGCCAAAGTTATTGATAATAACAGTCCTTAATTATCTCTTAGCTGAGCAAGGAAGTATCTGTGCTGTGACCTACACCACCTGCTGCCCCTGGTTTAACACTTCTGGAGAAGTTGAAACTCAGTTATGTAAGATTGCTGAGCAAACTGTTTGGCTTAAAAAGATGACTCTTTCAGTGTGGTCTCTCTTTGACTTATTTGGTTTGATTATTTTCAGTCTTGGGGACCATGGCTCCAAAGAGTACTTCAAGCATTGGGAATTATCCTACTTAGAACAATCAGAGTAGTCTCTCTGTCACATTGTATTCTCTCAAAGGTTTTCAATACATGTTCACAGTTACTAACAACCAAGCAGATGATCTCCCTAAGACTGGAACATCAGAAAAGGAATGAAGAGAATGATCAACCTAAAAAATTGTGAACCTGAAGTTATGACCTGTGACTATCACAGAGATTAAGCAAAACAAAACAAAAGAACAACAAAAAGTCATGACCTGTGATCACCACACAAAGGATAAAAAAAAAAAAAAAAAGCACAAAAAACTGAGAACTTCTGTTCAGAGAGCGGTGTTAACACCTTAAAAATCTTCCATATCACTCAGTTTAGCTGAGATTCTAATCAAAAGGGGAAATTGTTAAAAAAGTGATCACAGGGCTAAAATAGAGTCATTTATGCTAAGCCCCATTCCTCTAATTGAAGGTTCAGCCTCTCCAGAAATGTAACCTTTAACCTATCAATCCAGAATAACCTGGTCAGTCCTAGTAGGAAATTCACCAGATATATCCTTTCCATCCCCCTAAGGAGGTGACCTTGCTGAAACCAGGTACTCTAATAAACTTTTCCTGCCCCCTTTCTGCCTTTAAAAACTTTTCCTTTCTACAGCTCTTTGAAGATCCTTTCTGTTGGCTAGATGGGATCCTGCCCAATTTATGAATCCTTGAATAGAGCCAATTAGGTCTTCAAATTTACTCGGCTGAATTTTTTTTTTCAAGTAGGCTTCCTGCCCAGCCCAGGGCTGAGCTCACAACCCTGAGATCAAGACCTGAGCTGAATCAAGGGTGGGAGCCTTAACCAACTGAGCCACCCAGGCACCCACAATTTCGTTTTAACACCCAGATCAAGTCATGTTGGGACTGAGCTTTTGCACACCACAGGAAAGCAATTCTTGGGTAAACTTGAGGGTCTGCCAAGTAGAAAGATGAGTCCACAGCTCTCCAGTCATGATACAGAGGCACTGTGGGAGGTTCTTCCCGCCTGAAACTTCGGCAAAATTCTGCTGATTCATCCTCACACAGCGGAATTCTTAAGGGGGAGGAGGACTGGGGGAGCCGGGAATACCCTAGACCATGTGACATGGAGAGGAAGCTTGGCCAAGGGAGCTCCAGAACTGTGGCCTGAATGCAGGCTTTGTTCAGGTGGGAGGAACCTGGTGCCATTTAGCTCTGAAATAAAGAATTGAGGCGTGAATCCACTGGTCTTGCTAGGTTTTGTTCTATTCACTCTCATAGAGAAACCTATTTCAAGTAGGCTATTGCTTCAAGGAGAAAGAGATTCCTGTGGGTTAACTCTAAATGTAGTTTGGGGCTTCTTAACAGGGTCCAGGGGAAAAATAACACCTAGCTGTTGAAGGGAAATTGTGGCTATCTACCTCCTCAAGCCAGTTGATTCTCTGGGGATTTCCACCTCAGAAGTTACTTCCTGAGAGAACTTCAGCCTGGAAAGGGTGGTGCCCTCACTACACAATATGACGCATGTAAAAATATCGTGTAATATTTCTTGGTTTTATTTTTCTCCAGGGAGAAAGCCTGGATTAGAGATAGGTGGTGGGAAGAGGGAGCTGAAGATTCCCAGCAACTTAACTCACCACTTAGCACCAACTAACTGGTGGTTATCGGCCTTACCTCACAACTGCCCATCTTTTGGGACTCAACTTTCTTCTCCCCTTCTCAGTGTGGGCTAATTGACCTACATTTAGCTCTCCTATCAGGTACCTCCCCTTTCCTGGACTATGAGTCAAGGAGGACAGGCTCTTTCTTGAGTAGTGTCCCCCAGTGGCTAATGTAGAATTAACTCTGTACACACTTATGAAATGGGCCGAGTGGATGAGAAAGTTAATGAGTGAATTCCTAGCCCTTATAGTGGTCTCTCAAAATAGCCCACTTTCTTGTCTATCTCACCAACTAAATTGAAGGTTGTTTTAGGAAAGAAGCTGTTTGCCTTTTTTAACAGGACTGTGTATCCCAGTGCCAAGCATAGTGCCTGACCAAAGTATTTAAAATATTGAAAGGAGAAGGGACAGGGTGATCCTGATCCTTTGTTTGTCTCCCAGTTGGGAAGGGCAGATGAACATGTATGGAAAAATCTGAGAACCATAAACAGCTAAGCTGACAGCTGTGACATTCAGAGGGCACAAGATGCCCTGAGGAGAGATGGTACCAGTTGGAGAGGGATTGCCTGGAGACTGAGAGAACCAGAAAGCTCTGCCCCAGGAAGAACTGGTCGGGGTGACGGACTGTGTTAGCAGAGTTTGGTGGGGACAGCATTGGGAGTTTGATAATTTCTGAAAGGAAGGGAGGTTTTGCTAACTGACCAAAGCCAATTGGATTTAGGTTACAGACATCAAGTGGTTAGGTGAGAGAGAGCTCTAGAACCTTTTTCTCCAACCTCATTGCCTGGAGCTGGACTAAAATGAAAGCAAGTGGAATTCAGCCTCCCAGACAAGTGTATCTTAGCAGACAAGATAATAAGAGTCACACCATTTTTGGTAAACTCACTCCCCACTGTCTAATCTCTGGGCACTTGATAAGTGCTTTGCATGAAAAGTTCACTCAAAACAGATGTACCAGCATGGTAGTGGCAGGAGAATCCACTACACTTTTCCTGGATCAGGATCCATTGTCAAGTGATAGAATATAAACCCAAAGGCAATCCTAGGCCTGGAATGCTCCCCAAAGAAAATTAGGCTACTGTGCCCATTAGATTGTTATTCCTAATTCAAGCAAGTGTGGGGATTTCTAGCCATATATACTAAAGTTTCAACAATGAAATTATATTCTGAATGCCCTTTATGTTAATCACCTCTTCCCCTAGTGCATATTTACACAGAGAATGTTGGAGAGCTGGCCTCAAATGCTAACCCTGCTGCAGTGTTTATTTCTGATTAGGGCTCTTTAAATGATAATTAACCATCCCTCAGATTTGAATTAGAACTAATGTAGCCACCTATATGTTACACAGTGCATATGCTGACGTATTTCAAAGTAAATTACAGACAGCATAACACAGAGGATTATGAAACATTCTGAGTGTAGAGAGAGTTGGCATTATTGTACATTGTGGAGGGGGTGAAGTCCTCTTGGGCAATAAGGAGAAGTTGATCCCTGATGGGGAGATACCAACACCTGACTCAACCTCAAATGTGTCAGTAATCTCCCCTTATTTCACAGCCCTTGTCCTCATAGCTCCTGTCCTATCGTCTCATGTCCTGAATTATTTTAACAGCTCCCTAACCAATATCCCTACCTCACATATTTTTCTCACCACGCCTCCCATCCCCAGGCAAAGCCATTCTCTTTATCATCATTTGTGTATTCTCTCTAAAGTACAATCTGCTATGAAACTTGATGGTTTAAACCCTTTTAATAGCTTTCCCACTTTCTAGAACGAACCCCTAATCTCTTAATTCCTTAGTTTAGCTTAAATGCCCTCTATAATTTACTCTTTGTAGTGTCACCTCCTGTCACCTCCTGCTTGGATATTGACACTTGGATTAATGTTTTAGAGTTACCATCCTGCCTACTTTATCTTATTCATGCCTCAGTACCTTTGTGTCAGATGTTTGCTCTTTTTCGCATTTGCCCAACCCCATGTGACTAGCTGCTACTTATCCTGCAACAGTCTCTCATGATAGAAGAGTAATATACAAAAATCAATTGTATATATATGAGCAATGAGTAATTGAAAATTGAATTAAATATGATGGAAACATTTATAATAACATAAAACAACATAATGTGGGGCGCGTGGATGGCTCAGTTGGTTGAGCCTCCGGCTTCAGCTCGTGTCATAATCTTGCGGTTTTTGAGTTGGAGCCCTGCATTGGGCTCTGTGCTGACAGCTCAGAGTCTGGAGCCTGCTTCTGATTCTGTGTCTCCCTCTTTCTCTTGCCCACCCCCCTCACTCTATGCCTCTCTCTAAAAATTAAAAACATTAAAAAAAACGTGTTTAGTGATAAATTTGACAAAATACAGTTGATTTTTGGACAAGGTTTGGAACCACACAAGATTATTTATATTCAGATATTTTTCAATAAATACAGTACCAGTACTGTAAATGTATTTTACCTTCCTTACAATTTTCTTAACATTCTCTTTTCTCTAGTTTATTGTAAAAAGACAGCATATAATACATATGACACACCAAACATGTGCTAACTGACCACTTATGTTATCCGTAAGGCTTCCAGTCAACAGTAGGCTATTAGTAGCTAAGTTTTGGGGTAGTCAAAAGTTATACGTGGATTTTCGACTGTGTGGGGGTGTTTGGCACCCCTCACTACCACATTGTTCAAGGATCAATTGTATATGCAAGCCTTAGATGCTAGTAACTATAAAACCTTGATGAAAAAAAGGACCAAATACAGTACTAAAAATTCTTAAATTTTCTTAACTTTTAAAAAAATTATTGAGACATAATTTACATACAGTATAATCCAACCTTTTCATGTATAGTTCTAGTTTGACAAATGTATTAGTAATATAATCATTACCACAATTAATATATGTAACAATTCCCTTTTCTTCCCCCAATTCCTCTGTGTTTCTTTCTAATTAACCCCTCCCCTCCACTAGCTCTGGTTAACCGCTCATCTGGTTTTTTGTTTTTGCCTTTACCAGAATGCCATAAAGTAAATACACTTTTGAGTCTGGTTTTATTCACCTAGCCATAATGCTTTTGGAATTCAATCCTGTTGTTACATGTATCAGTATTTCATTCCTTTGTATTGTAGAGTAGTATTCTACAAGTCAATATTTTCACCAGTTGAGGTTCATTTGGGTTATTTCCAGTTTTTGATGGTAATGAACAAAACTCCTATAAACTGTCATGAACAGGTTTTTTTTTTGAACATAAGTTTTTATTTATCTTAGACAAATATCTAAGAGTGAGTTTGCTGGGTCTTATGGTAAGTATATATTTAACTTTGTAAGAAACTGGCAATCTGTTCTCAAAAGTGGCTGTATCATTTTGTGTTCCCAACAACAGCTTATCAAACTCCTAGTTGCTCTGTATCCTTAACTGATATTTGGTATCCTCAGTTTTCCCTCCATTCTAACAGGTGTATTGTTGGATCTCATTGTAGTTCCCTGATGACTGATGATACTGAACACATTCGTGATTTTTTTTCCATATGTAAATCTCCTTTCATAAAGTGTTCAAATCTTTTGCCCAATTTTTTTTATTAATTTTTTTTTCAACGTTTATTTATTTTGGGGACAGAGAGAGACAGAGCATGAACGGGGGAGGGGCAGAGAGAGAGGGAGACACAGAATCGGAAACAGGCTCCAGGCTCTGAGCCATCAGCCCAGAGCCTGACGCGGGGCTCGAACTCATGGACCGCAAGATCGTGACCTGGCTGAAGTCGGACGCTTAACCGACTGCGCCACCCAGGCGCCCCTCTTTTGCCCAATTTTTAATTAGATTGTTCATTTCCTTTCTGAGAGCTCTTTATGTATTCTGAACACAAGTCTTTCACCAGATGTATGTTCTGCAAAATTTTCCCTCTGATTCTGACTTGTCCTTTTATTTTCTTAACAGTGGCTAAATGGTTAATTTTATATGTCAACTGATTGGCCAAGGAATGCTAAGATTAAATATTATTTCTGGGTGTGTCGGTAAGGATATTTCCAGATGAGATTAACTTTTGAGTTGGTGGATTCAGTTGAATAAATTGGTCTCTTCAGTATGAGTGGGCATCATCCAATACTTTGAGGGCAAAAGGAGAAAACCTCCTATTGGTTGTTTCCCTGAAGAACTCTGACATGCAGTGACTTTCAAACAGAACATGTTTAATTTTGATAAAGTCTAGCAATTTTTTAAAATGTCATGGTTTGTGCTTTTTGTATCCTCTTTAAGAAGTTTTTTGCCTAACACAAAGTGATAAAGACATTCTTCTCTTTTCTCTTTTAGAGGTTGTATAGTTTTAGGTTCCATTTGGGTCTGTGATCCAACTTGAATTAATTTCTGCCCTTAAGTAAGGCAGAGTGTCATTTTATTTATTTATTTTTTTACATTTGGATGTCTAATTGTTCCAGCACCATTCGTTGAAAAGGCTATTCCTTCTCCTTTGAATTATCTTGTCACATTTGTCAAAATCAATTGATTGTATATGTGAGGGCTTTCTCTAGATCCTCACTTATGCTCTACTGAATTAAAGGTCTAAGGCCAGTCCTACACTGTTCTCACTACTTTTCAGTAATGTCTTGTAGTTTTCCAGTAAGTCTTGAAATCAGCTAGTGTGATCCTCCAACTTTATTCTTCTTTTTCAAAATTCTTTGGCTATTCTAGAACTATTGACTTTCCACATACATTTTAGGATTAGCTTGTCAATATATAGGAAAAAAAAACCTGCCAGGATTTTGACTGGGATTGCAATCTATAGCTCAGTTTGGGAGAAATGAATCTTAACAATATTGGCTCTTCTAATCTATGATGTTGACCTTGATTACCCTGCTGAAGTAATGTCTGTCAAGTTTATCCATAGTAAAGTTATTCCTTTTCTCACCTTTTCTATACGGTACTGTTTGTAAGGAGGTCACTAGGCACAGGCCACACTTAAGGAGTGGAGAATTATGAGCCATCTTCTAGAGGGTGGAGTATTACATAAATTATTTGGCACTCTTTTGCCTGAGAGATTTCTCTTTTCTCTATTTATTTATTCAATCATTCACTTGTATCTGTATGGACTCATAGAGATTCCTTTTAATCTTTGGGTTAGAATAGTTTATTTCATTGCTCAAATTACTCCAGTTTTGGATATTGGAAATGTTTCCAGTTGGCTCCTGTGTGCCTTTTATATGCCCCATCATTGTGGTGGGTTGTTTTTGAGCATGCCCTTGCTTTTTGGGGCTATAAGAGTCTCCAAGTTCATTTTTACATTTCCTACCCAGTCCTAGGGTTAGCCATTTCTCCAAGGAACCCTGGTTCCTTTTATCGAAGAAGGGTACTAGAAATCAAGATTTGGGCTCTAGAAGGGCTCATTCTTCTAGGCCCTCTCAGCTGAAAGAGCAAGAAAATATATGCTCGCATATATATATATATCAATAAACATTTCTGTATGGAACCATCTGTATCTGTGTTAAACTAAACATGAGTTCATACTGATGCCTTCAACTTTATTAGCGCAAGGATCATTCTGGCCTCCTTCCCACTTCAACAGTGAGAAACCTGGCTCCTACTATCCACCATGCATTTACTTAATTGTTCATTTCCAGAACACATGTGTAATAGTATAAGAATCGTTAACACAAGGAAACAGGCTTATCCACTCGAATATAGTGCTTACGGATGCCAGTCATTTCTGAAGTCACTAAGGTAACTTGGCACTTTGAGCATACTGTATGACCCAGCCATTCTACTCAGGTATTTACCCAAGAGAAATGTAATCATATGTTCATACAAAGACTTATACACAAGTGTTCATAGCACCTTTATTTTTAACAGCCCCAAACTAAAACAACCTAAAATGTCTATTAATAGAAAATGGACAAATTTGATATAGTCAAACAATGAGATACTATTCAGCAATAAAGAGGGATGAACTATTAGTACATGCACAATACATATGAATCTCTAAATGATTACTGAGTGACAGAAGCTAGACTCTGTTTAGCTGTCAGCAGAGAGCCCAATTCAGATCCAGATCCTCTCTCCCCCGCACCTCTGCTCCTCCCCTTCGCGTTCTCTTTCTTTCAGGAAAAAACAAAAAAAAGTGTATGCCTAAAACTCCTCATCCTTTTTAACTCTCTGGCAGTGCTTCCCAAACTTTAATGTACACATGAATCTCCTAAGGGTCACGTTAAAATGGAGATCCTGAGCTTCTAGTCTAGGGGGGCAACTTGAAATTCAGCATTTCTAACAAGCACCCAGGTGGTGCAATTGCTAGTCTGTGGTCCCATGCTGAATGTAAATGCAGTTCATCAACTTTAGTTGGAATCACCTGGGGAGTTTTTGGAACCTGCAGATACTTTGAACACAGAGATGAGGATTCTTATAGGCGTGTGGCAAAGTCTGGAAGTGCACTTTTCACAAGACCCTCAAAGACTCTAATGCTCTGATACTCCATGACCAGATGTGGGAACACATTAATCAAGGGCTTGCAAACCAACTTGGCCATGTTCTCTAACATATTCAATAATTTGAACCAAATTTCCAGACATTATTTTAATCCTTTCAAGTTTTCCTCCCACACTTTTTATTCTTCAACTTTTGTTTGTATAAAATAAATAGAATTGGAGACCCAATGAGCAGGTGAAAGTCCAGACATCATTGTATGAGGAAGAAGGGAGGTAATTTAACACCTATAACTACAAAGGATTTATTGTGCTTTGGGTAACAATTGAGAAAAGACTCCTTCTTCCTTTTTTCTCTTTAATCTGGGCAATAAGGCTATAGAAAAATTTCAGATTGAAGTTAGGCAAACTGGGATTCTTAGTTATACAAATAGCACTCTAAAGTTGGGAAAGTGTACTCCTTGAGCCTGTATTTTTTTTTCTTTTTACTAAATGGGGATAATAATACCAGTTTTGCAATAAATTGGGCATAATGCAGAGGAAAACCAAGGAACTTCCTTTCAATAAAGTAAAATACAGTTAATGGAAAAGAAAATACAAATGGAGTTTATATATATGAAGTAAGCCTTAACTTGATTCCCAGCAAGAGAAATGCATATTAAAACTACAGTCAGGAACATTTTTTACCCATAATATTGGCAAAGGTCATTTTATATACTGTGTTGACAAAAGCATGAATTATAGGCACTTGCATACCCTGATGGTAAGAATATAAACTAACACATCATCTGTGGAGACCAATTTGGGCATGTCAATAAAAAATAAGATCTTTATACACCTTGAACCAGAAATTACACTTCTAAAAATTTATACTGTAAGTACTATACATAGGAAATAGAGCATTTATTGTAGTATTGTTTCTGATATCAAAATATTAGAAACATAAATTACCATCAATAATTAATATATGTAATACATGTAATCTATATAATATTATGCAGTTATTAAATGGATGACATATATTTATATGGAAGGATCTCTTAATACATATATGTATAAATGCATATGGTGGAAAGAAAGAGTCTAAATGTCCATCAACTGATGAATTAATAAAGAAGACATGGTGTATATATATACAATGGAATATTACTCAGTGATCAAAAAGAATGAAATCTTGCCATTTGCAACAACATGGGTGGAACTAGAGTGTATTATGCTAAGCAAAATAAGTCAATCAGAGAAAAACAAATACTATATGATTTCACTCATATGTGGAATTTAAGAAACAAAACACATGAATATAGGAGAAGGGAAGGAAAAACAAGATGAAAACAGTGAGGCAAACCATAAGAGACTTAAATATAGAGAACAAACTAAGGGTTGCTGAAGGGGAGTTGGGGGAGGGTGGGCTAAATGGGTGACAAGCATTAGGAGGGTATTGTTGGTGATGAGCACTGGGTTTTATATGTAAGTGATGAATCACTGGGTTCTACTCGTGAAACCAATACCACACTGTATGTTAACTAACTTGAATTTAAATAAATAAAATTTAAAACTAAAGTAAAATAAATAAATAAAATTTTAAGATAACAGTGATTCTAATTCTTGAAACAAACTCTAATAATACATGATATTTATAATTTTATCATAATCCTATGAGATAAATCATAATATTTTATGAAGTTTGGGATTAGAATTCAGGAACATAAAAAATTAAGGCAACATGACATGAAATTATTGTAAGTACAGAAGAATAAGACAATAAAAATATGAAATATGTTACAAAAAACACATATGATGAATATACATGTATTTATTTGTACAGAAAATCTCTGGAAGTATTTACAAGAAAATGTTAATAGTAGCTATATTTAAAAAAAATTTAAGTTTAATTATTTATTTTGAGAGAGAGAGAGAGAGAGAAGGGCAGAGAGAGAGGGAGAGAATCCCACGCAGGCTCTGTGCTGTGGGACTCAAACCCATGGGCCTTGAGATCACAACCTGAGCTGAAACAGTCAGATGCTTAACCAACTGAGCCATCCAGGTGCCCCTTAATAGGAGCTATCTGTTGGAAAGAGAATTTATTCCAGTAAAATAGGTTGATGGGAAAATTGTATGCCCTTTTCTTCCTTTTAAAATTTTATTTATTTTTACTCTTTAACTTTTTATTTTACAAAATGTTCAGGCCTAGGTGAAGTGTGCAAAAAATATCAGAAAATTCTTGTATCTTACTTTGCAAATGTTAACACCTTATAAAACCACCATATAGGAAATTAACCCTACTATAGTACTATTAGCTATTTACTGATATTTTTTCGGATTTCACCACTAATGCCTTTTTTCTCTTCCAAGGTCATGTGTTCATGTTGCCTTGCTCTCCTCCAATCTAGGATAATTCCTAATTTTTCTTGGTCTTTTGTGACCTTGCTGAATACTGGCCAGATATTATGAAGAATGTGCTTTGAGTTTGGCTAAGGTTTCCTCGTGACAAAATTTAGGGAATGCATTTTTTGGCAAGAGTATCACAGAAGCGGTGCTGTGCTCTGCTCAAAGCATCATCGTATCAGGAGGCTCCGATATCAATATGCCTCGTGAGCTTGACTCTGATCATACAGTTAACTGAGGTTCCGCCCCTGAAAACTTACTCTTTTCCCCTTTGTCATGGGAATATGCTTTGAGGCTGTGCAAATATTTTTCTTAATATATTTACCCCAGTAACGTCAGCAATTCAAGTTAGTTAACATACAGAGTAGTATTAGTTTCAGGAGTAGAACCTGGTGATTCATCATTTACATTACATTACATTCATACATTTACACCCAGTGCTCATCCCAGTAAGTGCCCTCCTTAATGCCCATCACCCAAAACCAAAGATGAAGGCATCACAATTCTGGACTTTAAGCTGTATTACAAAACTGTAATCATCAGGACACTATGGGTGATTCTTAGTTACAACTAATACTGTAGTGTTTGCTGATTAGTAATTTATATTTTCATCATAGCTTCTATATTTAGAGATTGGAATTCTGCTGTAAGAGCTTTCCCTCTCCCACTTTAATTACTTATTTATTTCATTATTTATGTCACAATGAACTCATAGATATTGACTTTATTCTGTGCATTAAAATCAACTATTATTGACATTTATTTTGTCACTCAAATTATCCCAGATTTCACCATTCAGAAGAGCAAGTTGAATTTGGCCAATGTGTCCTTTTTAACATGTCCCTGTTATTGTTTGTTCACGTTTTTTGTTCATTTTTCTATCAAGTGTTTGGTTGTTTGTCCCTTAATGTCTAAGAAGTTTTTTAATATTAACCCTTTGTCTAGGATAGATGTTACAAAGTCTTTCTTTTAAATTTTATACTACGTGAATATTATATTTATACTATTAATGCAATGGCCTACATCTGCAAACAAAGTCCAGCCCTGCCAACGCCTATCCCAACTATCTGACAGAGAAGAAACCACACTTACTGTTGTATATAACCCAAGTTATATAGCCAGTTCTCAGGCAATATCATCTTCCAATACAAAGAATGTGGCTAAAATACTTATATTGCCTCAATATTACTGTAAGAAATACTTTTCTCAGCCACTCCTGGCCTCCCCATTCTTCCCGATGAATACATCCTATATAACCAACCCCAGACATTCTCTGGACAGGTTGTAGTCTCATACTCTTCAATGCCTTTCTATATTCTGTTCACTTTGCCTGTGATGCCATTCATTTACTGATTCATTTATTCATTGAAGAACAAATTTATCGGTTGTTTGTTTTGTTTTCCTTTTACCGATTAAGATTGATTTTTTAATTTGCCAGTTAGTTTACTGATTGCCAATTACATTCTAGTCGTTGTGCTCGGTGTCAGGGATATTGTGGTAAACAAAACATACATGGTACCTGCCCTCTTGGGAGATAGAGAGACAATAAATAAATAGAATCAAATATTTGCTTACATGATGTGATAAGCATCAAGAAGTAAATGACTATGGTGGAAGAGAAAATACCAGATGGGAGCAACAACAGAGAGTAATTAGGAGTGGCTTCCTGGCCACCTGCCCTGTGAAGCATTTCCTCACCAGCCCACACTCCCACCTCCACTCAGTCAGTCACTGTTCTGTGCTCCAAAGTCATTTGCTTCTACTTCTGACTTGACACCTCTCTTTTGTAGTTAGTTGTTTCTGTAGCCACACCTCTAAGTATTAGACTATTAGTTTTCTCAATGCAAGGAGGGTACAGGGGAAAGCATATGGAATTTGGGAGTCAGAAAACCTGACTGTGAATTATAGTCTTCCATGTAAATGCTGGGATACTTGGAGAATCATCCAAACTCATGATTTTAGTCCAGGTTCCTTGGAAGTAGAGCTGGCAGTATCAAGGCTTGTGTATGGATAGTTTATTTGGGAAGAAACTGAAAGGAGTAGAAGTGAAGGATGGAAAGCGAAATGAAGAAGGAGAAAGAGCCAACATAAGGATGCATTATTGAGTTGGCCCTCACTGCAAGCAATGGGCCCCTATGCCTTGGGAGGAGCCCTATAAAAATGGTCTTTGATGAGGGGAGTATTCATCTGTTGGCCATTTCCCCACTGACCGAGGAAGCCCACAGACCTCCGCCCCCTTCATTACTAAGCTTCACAATATATAAGCTACCAGTAGATGCAACAAGCCGCTCATCTGAGATGTCACAGACACCCCAGGACAGGAAGTTGGAGAACACACCCAAGGATAGAGTAAGGGATATGATGAGAGGGTTTAAACTTGAGGCATCTGATGCCCTCATTTAGA
This sequence comes from Felis catus, assembly GCF_018350175.1. Lineage (NCBI taxonomy): Eukaryota > Metazoa > Chordata > Mammalia > Carnivora > Felidae > Felis > Felis catus. The sequence continues at coordinate 78,469,453 of NC_058369.1, forward strand.
AAATAGACACAGGAGCAAAGCCTGACTCTTTGGCATGTGAGAGTTAGATGAGATGCCCTATGTGGAAATGTTCTATACCCAGAAAACACTTATGCAAGTACTAGTCACTATTGCCATGATAGCAATCTTCAGTTTATAACCTACATCACACACAATTAAATAAAATACATCACACACAATTAAAAACCTAATGTGAGTTTTGTTAATAAGTAAGACTGAGGAGTCAATCCCAGGCTCTTTACCCAAGGTTCCTACCCATGTAAGATTAAAAAATATATATTTCATTCACTCCACATTCCTTCTGCATTCAATTAGATGTAAATTAAGTTAATGGCGGCAGAAGAGATACTTTTGAAATAGGTTACTGAAAATGTTTTAGGCCATGCCTTAAAGAGAGCTAGGAAAAGGTTTATTTGCCTATGGAATGTGAGCCCATTAATGTGCTTAATTTCCTTTGGTTTTGCCCATTGTCTGATAAATACTCAAACAGAATTTGAGTGAGAAATCATTCAGAATTAGAAGCTAGGGTTCTCTCTATCTTAAAAGCTTATAAACCACGGGGCGGACAGGGCAAAGCAAATTGCATTCAGTCATAAACAATAAAGCAGGCATAGCATGTTGACAGAGTCAATAGTTACCCATGATAATGGACTAACAGGACTGAAGTCAGGCAGCACCAACCAGGGAAGGTTTCATTACGACTTACTTCATTTCGATTAGCACTTGCAGATCCTATGATAGATACAGCCAGTCAGTGTTAGGCAATGGGGCTGCAGGGGTAGTGAGGGTGACAGACAAGGAAATTAGCAGTAAGAGCAAGTGTCATAAATGCTATCAAGAGAGCTTCACAGAGGTGTTAATGGAGGGTAGAAAACGGGTACATGTAAAGGGCACCTAAGTCATCTTGCAGGGGAAGAGAGAAGGGCCCAGACAGTTTTCCAAAAAGAAGAGATACTTCACCTATGCCTTGATGGAGGAGTAGACATTAATTGAATGGCGTGAAGGGGAGAGGTCACGTTAGGCAGAGTTAATAGCCTGGACAAAGCCCTAGGGATTGGAGAGAACATGGTGCTTTGGAGGAATTGCAGGAGGGTTAGCATTCAGGAAGAAGGAGAACATGCAGGGATGAAGTGAACAATGAGGCTACAAGGAATTAGTGGGGGTAGGGTCATATGGAACCTTCTGTGTCAGAAGGATGCATTTCAACTTTCCTAAGGGGAAAAGGCAAGTCACAGAAGGATTTTAAGCAGTGGGATGATGCAATCCTATCAGTGCTTTCTAGAAAGATACCTTGGGTCATGGTGTGAGAGTGGAAGATAAAGTGGGGTTGGATACATGTGAGTGTAGAGAGCTTATTTTGGAAATGACAATAGTAGTCAGTCTGAGGAGAGAGGATAATGATCTGTGGCAGTATAGTAGGGATAGAGAAGAAGTAATAGATTCCCAGAGGGGAATCGACAAATCGACATGCTGGTGACCATTTGTTTGAATATGGGAGAAAAGGGAGGTGGTGGCCCAGGTGGACAATTGTGCCATTTGATGAAGAGAATAAAAAAGTTCATGGAGAAAGTAGAGCAGAATTGGAAGAAGAGTCGAAATGTGGTTGTAGGAGACATCTACTCAGAATGTTTTATTTTTCTCTATTTTCCTTTAGAACAAGGGACCCTTATATAAAATTTTTGTACATGAAAAGGAGTATGATCCTCAAAGGGTCTCAGGACTCCCACAAACAGTTGTGTGGTCTATCCCAGCAAAAGTGTATCTAGCCAAAGAGAATAAGTGGGGCTGATATGCAGCCTATGAATGCTCCTTAGGTGTGTGTGGCCAGGGCCACATCTGCCTGGAGGAAGAGGCACCTGTGCTGAATACTTTCCATTTGCCTCTCTAGATCCAGTTCCCACCTATTACCCTCCTCTGTTCGTTGGGTGGCTGGCCTGCATGGACTGTATTCCTCAACCCCACCTTCTGTCTGGTTCTACCAATAGGAGGCACTGGCAGGATATCAAAATGAAGAATGTTAGTTTCTCTCAGCTTCCTCTCTGCTGCATGGCCATTGATGACTGAGGGTCACAGCTCCCATAGCTACAGCTCCTGTTAGATTTTGAGTATAGGGTTCTCTCCTCTTGCTCCTCAGGGATAGGGTGGTAATGACATCCCACCATTGCTAGCCCCAGGGTGCTGTGGCATTTCTTGTGGATTTCTCTAAATCCTGCCCACACCTTTGTAAATGATGTGTTCTTTATACTGTCCTCAACTATTCATTTCTAAGTCATCATTAGTTTCTTGCTAGAACCAGAACTGATTCCGAATATTTTTCTGTTTAACACAAAGCAACATCTTCATTCACTTACCCATGTATCTGTAGAGCTATGACAGTCATAGGAGCCCCTGTTTCTAATTCTTACAAAGGTGCTATATAGAAAGGGGTGCCTATGGGGTCTGAAACACAGGCAGCCTTAACCCATCAAGGAAGTAGGACCAGACTAACTCTCTAGTCTGACACGAAGTTTGATTTGGAAGCAAAGACAGAAGATAGTATGTTTGAGTCTGTTCAAGCTGCTACAACAAAGTACCAGAGACTGGGTGGCTTATAAACAACAGAAATTTATTTCTCATCGTTCTGGAGGCTAAAAGCCCAAGATCAAGGTGTCAGCAGGGTTGGTAAGAACCCTTTAAGAATCTTTAAGGGTTACATTTTCAACATATGAATTGGGGGTGGGGGTCGGCACAAACATTAAGAGCCTAGCAGTGGAGAAGAGGAACATGCTCAGAGTCTCCAGACCCTGAGGAGAAGCCCTGTGGATTGTCAGTGTCAGGTATCAACATCCATCCATCAAGCCTTCCTTTAGAATTGGGAATGGGCCCTTGGGGATTATTTGGGTGGGAGTAGAATGGCAGATGTCAACTCCCTACCAAAGAGGAATCCTCCCCTTTTCCAAGTCTCTCCCTTTCCTACCCAACCATACCCTTCCCCTGCCCTGGCCAAATAAAACTCCTACTTTTCTTTAATGCTGGAATCAAGTTCAAGAGAGTATCTTAGTTTAACAAGATACTGGGAAAGCTTTTAATCTTCACTCCCCCCAATGCAATAGAGGTAGAGAAATTGTTATTTATAAAATTTGGGTTTTTTTTATGTGCGTATTTAGAGCCAATTATTTATTTGCCAACAGCTGTCAAGTATCACCTAACACTGGATCACTGTATCTGTTCTCTGGTGGTCTTCTGACCTCTAATGAGGTGTGCCAGGGCTACAGCAGGATGGGTGAATGCAAAGCCATAATAAGTAAAAGGCAGATGGAGGAGAGGCAGGGTGGGGCAAGCATCCGACCCTTCCCATGATGGCAGTCAGCCTGAGGCCAGTAGTGAGGATGACCATGGGCAGGCCCATGTTCTCACTCCATGTTCACATTCACTTATGATCTTATGCCGACAGCTCTGCATATGTGGAGTGGGCCATGCTGGAGGCCTACATATTTCCAGATACTAGACCCAGCTGTATATGGAAGCCTGAAATCTTCCAAACATGAAGCAAAGGGTCCATGGAGGCCTGTGAGCTTGTTCCCCAGGCCTTTCTGTACTCAGTAACAAAATGCCTCATCTCATCACCAAGGCCCCATTGGGTCCCCTTCTTCCTCTGACTCTTTCCAAACTTTGGGTGGGTGGCACTGTGCTATTTTGGGGTTACTGAGCTATGGGGTGGTGTTGAAGATGCTCTGACATCTCAAATTTATTGCTTAAGTATCTGAATCCTTATTCCAGAGAGTCATAGAGCTTCTAAGAGGCACATATGAAATTTTGCTATAAAATAAAATCAGTGACATTTGATCTGGGGAAATCCCAGAGCAAGTTCTCAAGGTTCTCTTACCAAAGTGATGAATTGACAAGGGGTCCAAACTTGCTCCTGTTTGCCTGCCTTCCCCAGGGGCCCCTAATTTCCTGAGGACCATGCATGAGCAAATGGCCTTACTCAACCCTAGAGAGCTTTAGCCCTCCAATTTGCCTGTTTTTTTTTCTATACCTAGCTATTGCTATATATACCGAAGTGGTGGGATCTCCCCACTTCTCTTTCTCTGCCCTACCCACCTTGCCATAACTGAATGAGAGAGAGTTTAAAAATGAGATTAAGATCTGCTTTTCCAAATCTTTCATTTTTTAACGTTTTTCTATTTTTTTCCCTTCTCTTCCTTTCTCTTTTGTTCATTAATTTATCCAGTTATTCATTTATTACATTGTATCTGGGGTCTGAGCCTATGCTAACTAGCACCCCTTTCACCATTAGGATTTAGACTTAAGTTTGAGGATACCTGGATGATTTGTGAGGTGGGCCTACCATGGGCCTGTATTTCTGAGGGATAGGAGTCTCCTCAGAAGACTCACTCCAAATGAGACAAAGGTGAGGACACCTACTTAAGGTTTATTTGCAACAAACCAGGACTGGGGTGTGCTTTGGGGTGGTCTTGGTGGGATTTTGGAAACAGCATAGTGACTGTCACTCATATATCTTCTGGCCTAGCACCCAAGAACTTGTGCCTGGGTCCTAAGGTGAGAATGTTGGGATAAAAGGGCAAGTGAAAACTAAAACAGCTCTTCAGTCAAACATCCCTAGGTTACAAAAGCAGCAGCAGCCAACACAGCAGCCCAGAGCCAGGTAGATGTTAGCATACTTCACCCTGGGTAGGCACAGCTTTGGCTCGGTGTGGGCACCAACATGGAGGTCATGCCTCAAAAGGCCACTTTCAGTGTCAGCAGCAATGAAGACAGCCCAGTAAGCACCAGCATGTAAGAAAGAAAGTGGCAGGTGCCATGCATAATGGCAGGGCCATCATGCTCAATATCTGTAAGAAAATCACTGAAGAATCCTAGACGTTGGGAATAAACTTGATATAAGGATGTATGGTTGGAACATCCACAGACTACATTTGGGTTAATCCAGAGAGCACTGTTTTATGTCTCTTGTAATTAAGATCCTGCTCCAGCGGCTGAGTTTGGGGCACGCAGACTGTTATACATTCCTTAAAGCCAACTTAGTTCCACACAGGATTTGTAGGAGCTTTACATGAAAGCTTTGGATATAAAAGGGCTAATTTTTTAAAAAGAAAATAAAAGAACCATAGTCAAGAAATAAAGACTGGAAGGAAGGGAAGAAAAGAGGTGTTGCCTTAGAAAACCTAGTGAAGCAAATGTTCTTGCTTGGCTTGAAACCCCTATCTCTTTTGGGTTTAATTCTTGATAATGCACACTCTATGCCTAATCAAGATCCACACAAAGATTAAATTCAGTTATTCAGGCAGAGATGCCTTCCCCCCCCCCCCCCCCCCAGTGTATTAAGGTGCCCAAAGTTTTCACAGTTCTGCATGGTTAGAGAGCTACCTGGAGTCGTTGAACTTAGTTTGAATAGATTGTTGGGAAACTCTGATTATCACATCCCTGCTCCGGTGTCACAAACACCCTAAAATGTAACAAACTGAGTGCCAAGCTGAGGGGTCATATACATGGCTGAGGGAGCTGGAAATTCCCTGTGTTCATGGCCAGTCCTGTACCTCTCTGCTGCCTTTCATCCTCACAGTGATGCCAGTAGATGAGTGGGCAGGAACAATTATCTGCACTGTGCAGGTGAAGAAACCACAAGACAGAGAGGGCCATGGCCCACCCAGGGCCACATTTGCATGCCGGGCTGATGTTCGAACATAGTTCTCCAGTTCTATGTTCTAGCTGCACTGCCCCTGCTTGACTGTAGGTCTGGAATGGTAAGTCGCTCTGATTTTTCTACTAGCACTCTGGAAGACTGATGCTCATCTAGGTTTGAAAACCTCACTCCTCTAAACTGTCCTCAGCCAGAAGACTCCAGGTTAAATTGTCTCAGGTTAAATGTCTCAGGTTAAATGTGGTTAAATTGTCTCAGGTTAAATGTGGTTGATAAATATAGGAATCTAATTGCTAAATGTGATTCATGGATAAGAAGAAGATATGGTCCTTGAATGAGGTGCATACAGCATGATGGAAAATTGAGGCAAGTATCAAAGAAATGGCAGTTCTTTTTTACTTAATTCTTTCAGATGTTTTTATATATCCAAAGTAAAATCATTCCTACAGAGCCAAAAGAGAGACTGGCACTAGATGGATGGATCCCACTTGGATCCCACTGATGCCCGCAGTCAGAATTTGCATGTCCAGAGTGGGCAGAAGAGGGCCTACACCTGTCTGGGAGGGGGACCCCCCCCACACACACACACATGCGCACACATGCACACACACACACATATACACTATCCTGTCCTCTCAGTGTGGAAAGGTCTAGGAAAATGACAACTGACCTATAGTCATCTTTGACCCCTTAGGAATTCAAAACTGCTATAACTAGACATCTCCAAGAATTTTCAAGGACCTCAGATTATTATAGAAAGTTAGAGCTAGATGGGCCCCAAGTGTCGAAGGACAGAGCAATGTGGAGAACAAGAAACAATAGAACATGGCTGGTGAGACAGTAGCAAAGCTTTGATGGCAGAAATTAGCTATGTGTTTGCGAGATGCAAAAAGTAATCTGCTAGGGAAAGAGAAGAAAAAGCATTTACTAAGCACCCAACATGTGCCTAATTCTGTACTTTCATGTATACCTTATTTCATTCTCAAATAGGCATATAGGTATGTATTTTGGTTCTATTCTATAGGTGAGGAAACTGAGACTTAGGGCAGGTTATTTATCCAAGGAGACCCAGACAGTAAAAAATGAACCAAGACTTGACATCCAAGTCTTTAAGGACACAAAGTCCATGCTCACCCTGTCACAGACCTGTGCATGTACCTCTCTTTGGTCTAACAAATGCAGCATCTAGTAAGTTCCAGGCTCTGTCCTAAGTGCTTACAAATATCAACTCATTTAATACTGACAGTAACCCTAGGACATAAGTGCTACTATCATCCCCAGTTCACAGATGAGGCAATCGAAAGAAGAAAGAGGTTTTGTAGCCTGCCAAATCCCGTATCTGTGGCAGAGCTGACTGACTGGCTCAGAGCCCATCCTTGTCATATTACTTCATGGTGCTCCTGCACAAATGGGAGTGCATTGGCCAAGCATACACTCTGTGGCAGGCATTATTGGTCCTGTGGTGAGTGCTTTAAACTTATTGACTTGTTTCAGTTCATGTGGTCAGGCAGTCTAGATGCTGAAGGTCCCTAAGGCCACAGGTCATGGTGGCTAGATTATAAGTGTGGGCTCTGGAATCAGTGCCTGGCATTTATTAGTTAAGTGACCTTGGGTAAATTATTTAATCACTCAGTAGTTATTTCCCCATCTGTATAGTAAGAGTCATAATTGCTTCTGCTTCATAGATTTGTGGTAAATATTAATTGAGTTTTTATGCATAAAATGCTTAGATAGTGTCTGAAAGTAGAAAGTGCTGGAGGTTTTTTTTTTTTTTAAGACAAGCAGAGATAGACTCTTAAGTGCAGAGAACAAACTGGTGGTTGCCAGAGGAGAGGTGGGTGGGGGAATGGGTGAAATAAATGGGGATTAAGAATACAATTATCATGATGAGCACCAAGTGATGTATAGAATTGTTGAATCATTTTTTGTATACCTGAAATTAATATAACACTATATTAATTATACTTGAATTTTTTTAAAAAGGCAAACAGAGGAGTTTGCATATAATGCATGAAGATGTGAGGATGCCCTAATGAAATCCTGCCCTTGGCTCCAAAGGGTCAGTGTCTACACAGTACTGCAGCCATGACTTCCACCTCCTGCAGAGTCCTTACCAGCCCCAGGACTGGCTGCTTGTGTGTGTTCTCCTTTGGCAGAACAGACATCAGCAGAACATTGGCCACCCACTGTTTTTTATTTTATTTTATTTTATTTTATTTTATTTTATTTTATTTTATTTTATTTTCATTTATATTTCAGAGAGAGTGGGGGAGAGAGGCAGAAGGAGAGAGATAGAGAAAGAATCTTAAGCAGGCTCCATGCTCAGTGTAGAGCCCAACATGGGGCTCAATCCCATGACCCTGGGATTATGACCTGAGCTGAAATCAAGAGTCAGAGGCTCAACTGACTGAGCCACCCAGGCACCATACCCCCACTGCTATTTTAAGCTGGAGTTAAGGGTTGGCTCTAATTCCAGAAATAAGCTGAAATGGGGAAACTAGGAGGAAGTAGGAGGCTATGAGGTGCTAATGGAAATCTGTCTACCCAGGACCAGATTGCTTATCCTTAATAAGTAATGCAGACTCTGCCATCCTTGAAACAGAGCCTTGACTGTCTGGCAGTTAATTAACTTTTCAAGGCTATTTGACATGGCATAAAATAATAGATGACTCTGCTGTACCAAGATGACTGCTTAGCCTCAAGGCCGAGGACTGTGTTTGAGGGACCATTACTGGCAACCTAAAGGCAAGAGGCCCAAAAAGAGCAAGACAAATTAGCAGCGGGCTGATATACCAGGACTGTTACCAGGTCCAGCACTCCCTCCTCGATTATCTCTCCAGCCTGGACTGCCTCCTCCATTTTGGAAACACTGAGGCCCTAGGGATTCACATGATGAGGTCAGAATTTATAGGCCAGAGTTTTTTCACATGAGATGAGTCCTTGGTCCCAGGAAGAATGGCTGCCTAGCTCTGAATATGTGCTGAGATGAGGAAACACATAGAGCCACAAGGAGTTACCATGATTGTCTCCATCTCTGATGTTCCCTTGTGTCTTGTGCCTTGTGCCTCCCACACATGTGCTGAGCTTTTGCACATAATACCTCAATTGCTGATTGTTGCTATTCTCTTAGTTTTATAGAGGAAGAAACTGTGTCCCAGAGGTGTTGAGTAATTGCCCAAGATGGCGCATCAAGGAAACAGGTCTTGGGGGGGTGGCCACAGATGAGGAAGCCAGAACATGTAGGAATTTATCCATTTTTTTAAATTTTCTACTGCAAAGGGGCACCACTGAAAGGTTTTAAGCATGGGCCAGGCAAAATCAGACTTGTATTTTAGAGAAGACACTCTGACTGCTGAGTGGAGAATGGATTAAATGAAGGGGGATGAGTTTTGAGTCTAGTGCAGTAGTCCTGGTGAGAGAAGGGGGCAGACTCAAGTGGTGGTGAGGGAATGAAGTGGATGGATTCCAGAGATATTTGAAAAACAAAGGTCTGCTTGCATTTAAGGGATCCCTGGTTAATAATCACATCTCCTTTTCATCAAGTTTTCCAGAGAAGAAACATTCCTTTGTCAAGACAAAAGAAGGAACCTCAGGGGCTGTTCTGAGCAAGGAACAAACTTGGAAGCTCCCCAGGAATTATCATAAAAGTCTTGGTGCTTTACATATAAACTTTTCAGAAATGTAGTCTAGGCAGTGAGCAGTCAAAAAGTATTGCACAACCCTAAGCACTTGGAAAAGAATTATTCTGGGAATGTTGAGAGTCTCAACATCTTCTAGATCCTTCCCTGTCCAGGCTCCTTAGAGCAGAGCATCAGGGACCTTGGCCACAGAAACCACAGGTCTCACAAAAGACAATGCTGACTTCTCCTTCAACTCTGAAGGTCTGTGTTTATAATCCCTTATATCCTCAGTATTTTACTACAATCTGTGTCAAAGTAAATGGAACTGGCAATAATAGATTTATGAAGAAAGTTCGAGGAAGCTAAATGGAGAGGCTTGGCTGAGGATCCAGGGAATGAACCCGACAACCAATTGGTGCCAGGCATTGAAGTGTGTAAACAGAGACCTTCTTGGAAAGCAAGGAGGGAGATGCCCAGTAGCTGAGCCAAGCATGCCCTCATTATGTAAACATTTCCCACTGAGGAGTCAGAAGAATCACAGATGGAGAAGTGGCTGTGACCTGAGGCATTTTAGGGCTAAAGGCTAAGAATTTGAAGAGTGACTTCCTGAATTTTCAGAGATAAGTCAGACTCCAGGACAGAGGTTTGAGTCCCTTGGTTGCTCTCTTTGGTTGAGTGAAGGAGGCTACTGAAAGCTTGGTTCAGCCACATGCATTCCTGCCTCAAGAACCTTGCTCTACCTGTTTACTCATCCGGAATTCTCCCACAGGTCTTGATGTGACTGAATTCCTCAATTAGCCTACCAGGAACTCTCCACTGTATCATTTTACTTCATTTTCCCTGAAGCACTTATCATTATTTAAAATTTTCTTCTTTAGTTTGCTTTTTTACATATCTATCATTGGCCAAGTGTCTGAGAAAGCAGTAACTTCACATTGGTGCAAAACAGTGTCCCAGTAATAGTCCCGGTAATAGTGCCTGGCCTAGTAGGCACTCAGTTTTGTTGAATGAACACCATAAGTTGATAAGTCATGAAGCTGAAGTTTTGCATATATACTGCAATAGTCACCAGTTGGAAGATGGAAAATTTAGGCTAATAGTTTATTCAACGTTTATTGTGTGAACCAACTAATTGGACCAATTTTGTTTTTAATTTTGTCACTTGATTATCTTAGAATGTCTCAGGGACTAAAACAAATGCATATTTATATAAAAAACTGTAAGGCACAATACAGTAAGGTTAAGGAAGTAGTGTGCACACATAAGTTTGCTAACAAAATAAGCTGTGCTAGAACACTTTCTCAGTAATATTGTTGCAAAAAATAGCTCTAATATAAATATTGAAACAAAAATGCAAAATAAAGGAATTGTTACTTCATTTTTAGAAAGATGAATTTCTGCTTCTGCAGAAACAAACCACCACTTGAAGTTTACAGCAGCCTGAATAATTTAAATAGAGCATTTTTGAGTGCACAATCATTGCAAGATGTCAGACTTATTATAGTTGAGATTCAGACCCAGCCTCCTAGAAAAGAAAACCATAGCAGAGGAGAATTCTAATTAGTCACACCCAGGGAATAAACCAAACAACCACGGCACAGGAATGAGATTAGGCCCCGGGATATCCAAGTTCTTTTCCCTTCTCCTTTCATGGGCTAGCGTTCATCCCCAGCCACCATGATAAAGACACTCTGAGATTTCAAGCTGCACGCTGTTGGGCCACTGTGAGCTTGGCCTCCTATAATGCCCTCAGCAGAGGTCCAGGTTCATGTGGTACATATTAGATGCTGTTTGGTCAAGATGCTGAGAGAACTAACAGATGTTTCATGTTGGTCAGAATGTGATTCAGCCAAGAAAGATCTATAAGAAGGAGCCTGGCAAAACTGAGTAACTCAGTAATCCTCCAACTCCTCAACCTTTGCAACATCATACATGCCTCTGAGCTATTGTGTATGAAGCATTCCTGGGTAAGAGTCTCTAAATGGAATTTTAGTCTGCTCATCTTGTTTTCTAAATTTCTCATTAGCAAAACCTGGGGGCTACTCAGGATAAAGCTGAAAATCAAAGAGACACGGGTCTGTGGCCCTGTCAGTGTTTCATTGATTCTCCCTCTTCCTGCTATTCTTCAGACTAGAAGAAAGAAGGAAATAGGGAGGTGAGTTTGCATCTTGCTGCCTGATGCTGGGCAGAAAGAAAAAATCATTGCAAGGTCTGGAAAACCCTGGTGGCTTTGAATGAGAGAGCAGTAGGCTTAGTCTTTATGCCATGTTGGAGCAGCCACTCCATTGGATGTGACCTCAAAGTGGAGTAGGGGTGATCAGAGGTACGTGAGCCTCTGCCAATCCTAGGATCCTAGTTTTCCTATGGGATACCCTTCCACCTTCTATCTACTTGATCCTCCTGCCTTGACAGATGAGTCTTATATACTATTAGGGGTACCTTTTTATTTTTTAATATTCATGTTCAGGTCTTTCAACAACCTTTTTAACTTTATAATCTTCCCACACAATAATAGCTCTGAATGAGAGGAGTTCACCAAGTGTTATGGATAGGTAGGAACAGGGACGTGTGAATTTCAGCTCACAGGACATCTCCCTACCACATGTGATAACTATGGGACTGATACTGAAGTCAAAGATCATTAATTAGTGGTTATTAGCACCTTTAGCCTTGAGTGTACAATAAATACAAAACCTTCCAGAAACCCAGTTAAAGTAACTGATAGGGTCTAGCTTCTGGTAACAGTGAATTGAATTTACTACAAATAATAATTATAAAATCTGGACAGAGTATTTTAAAAGCACATACTATTTGAAACTATTTAAAGTGACCAAAAGTAGATAGAAACCAAGGGACGGGGAGCCTGGGTGGCTCAGTTGGTTGAGCATCCGACTTCGGCTCAGGTCACGATCTCACGGTTCACGAGTTCGAGCCCCGCGTCAGGCTCTGGGCTGATGGCTCAGAGCCTGGAGCCTGCTTCCGATTCTGTGTCTTCCTCTCTCTCTGCCCCTCCCCCGTTCATGCTCTGTCTCTCTCTGTCCCAAAAGTAAATAAACGTTAAAAAAAAAAAAAAAAGGAAAAGAAACCAAGGGAGTTAACTCTTGAAATATCACAAGTATAATGGATAAAAATAGAAGACATGTAGGTGTTTGGGGTTTTGTTGTTGTTGTTGTTGTTGCTTTGTTTTGTTGCCTGAAGGCATTACCCAATTTTGCAATTTAATTGGCAGAAAACCATAGTCTTATTGGCTTGAAGTGACAGAGAAAGATGTTCAGGGCTGAGAGCAGCTGGAAAAATCGTGTGGGAGGGAGAGAAATCCTGAAAGTGATGAGCCACAGAAATGGTAAAACCCAAAATCTTAGTGTAAACTCTGCTTGAATCCCTAATGACTGCTAAACCACATGTGCACAGGGAAAACCCCAGGGACTCCAGTTAAAAAAAAATTTTGAAGACAGAACTGCACTGGATTGGATAAATGTGTAAATTTGCTGCTTTTTTAATTGTCTTCTCCTACACACATCTAATATCAGAGGATAGAGCTCAAGGCAGACAGAACAACAAAAGAACTAAAAATATGAGTATAATCCCTACCCAAAACCTTTACTGACCACTCAACTATACAGGTTGAGGGGATACCCCTGGGAAGCAAGCTAAAAATCAGTGACTTAAAATTGAAAGAACTGAACAGAGATATCAGCTGCTGCACAGTGTTAGGTGACATAGTTTGAGTCTAGGCAAATTAACAACACTGTAAAACCTGTCCTTAGAAGAGCATAACACATTACAGAGTTGCTACAATGTATCATCCAGTTATTCAGTTTTCAGCCAAAAATTATCACATCTACAAGAGGAAAAATTGACCTATACACAGGAAAAGAGGCAATAAATAGAAATTGACTCTGAATGGATCCAGATGTAGGATTTAGCAGCCATATATTATAAATATGCTTAAAGAATTAAAGGAAGCATAATCTCAATGAGTGAATAGATAGAGAATCTCAGCATATAAATGAAAACCACATAAAAGTAATGAGAGGGAAAATCTAGCTAAAAATACAATAACTGAAATGAAAAATTCACTAAATAAGCTCAATAGCAGATTGTAACTGACAGAAGAGAAATGAATGAACTTTAAGATAGATGAAGAAAAATCATTTAATAAAATGACAGAGAGTAAAAAGAATTAAGACAGAGTATTAGAGACCTATGGATCAACATCAAATGGACCAATATAGGTGAAATTGAGACCTTAGAAGGAGCTAAGAGCAAGAAAAGGAAGAAAACCTGTATTTAAAGAAATAAGGAATAAAATTCCCCAAATTTGGTGGGGAAATTAACTTCCAGATCCAGGAATGTCGGTCAAACCCAACCAGGTTGCAAAAAACCCAACATTATATGTAAGGGAACTGTGATACAATTAACAGCTGACTTTTTATCAGAAACAGTGGATGCCAGAAGTCACTAGAAAACATATTCAAAGTGCTGAAAGAAAAAAATGTACCAACCCAGAATTTTATATACATAGAAGGTATATACTTCATAAATGAAGATAATCAAATGTTTTTAACTAAGTTAAAATGAAAATACAACTTGTCAAAATTTGTGGGATGCAGCAAAATGAATACTTAGAAAAAATTATGGCATTAAATGCATATGTTATAGAAGAGAAAAATATCTAAAATCAATAGCCTATGCTTCTACCTTAGGAATGTAGAAAAAGAAGGGAAAATTAACCCTAAAGCAAGCAGAAGAAAATAAATAATAAAAATTATTTGAAAAAATCAATTGAAAATTGGAAAATAATAGGGTAAAATCAGTGAAAGTTGGTTCTATGGAAAGATCAATAAAATGATAAATCTCTAGGTGGGATAACCAAATGAGAGAGAAAGAGAGAGAGACAGAGAGAAATAGACACAAATCACAAGTATCACAAAGAAAATAGATTAAACTAAAACCAATGTAATTAAAGAGAGTAATATACAAATTTGGAGGTTTTGACATACTTCTTTCAGCAATTGGTGGCATAATTAGAAAGGAAAATCAGAAGACAAAGAATGACACTGTCAACCACATTAGCCTAATGCTTACAGAACTCTATACTCATCAATTGCAGAATATACATTATTTTCAAGTGCATACAGAATATCCAACAAGATATATCATTTGCTGGCCCATAAGAAACCGTTGAGAGATGTTAACACATAAAGAATTAAATTACAAATCAATAATAATAATAATAATAATAATAACAATAGTAATAATAATTCTACAAAAGCCCTAAATGTTTGAAAATGAAACAACACTCTCATAAATAACCCATAGATCGTTAAAAATCACAAAGATAATATAAAAGTTTTTTTTAGCTGAAGGACACCTGGGTGGCTTCGTCAGTTGACCATCTGACTTCACCAGGTCATGATCTCGCAGTTCATGCTTCAAGTCCCACATTGGGCTCACTGCTGTCAGCCTGTCAGTTCAGAGCCACTTCAGATCCTCTGTCCCCCTCTCTCTGCCCCTCCCCCGCTTGCACTCTCCCCAAAATAAATAAATATTTAATTTTTTTTTTTGCATTTATTTATTTTTGAGAAACAGAGTAAGAGAGCACAAGCAGGGGAGGAGCAGAGAGAGGAGACACAGAATCCAAAGCAGGCTCCAGGCTCTGAGCAAGCATTCGGCACAGAGCTTGACAACGGGCTTGAACCCATGAACCATAAGATCATGACCTGAACCGAAGTCAGTCACTTAACCAACTGAGCCACCCAGACACTGCTCAAAAAAAAAAAAAAAAAAAAAAAAAGGAAAAAAAAAATTTTTAGGTGAATAGTAATAAGAACATAGTATGTAAAAATCCATGGTTTGTAGCTAAAGCAGTTGCTGAGGGAAAATTATAGTTCTAAATACTTACATTAGGACAAAAGAAAGGTCTGAGAGAAATAACCTAAGCTTTCATCTTTAGAAGCAAATTAAGCCCAAAGTAGAATAAATGATAAAAATAAGAATGAAAGTCCATGAAATAGAAAATAGCCAAAGAATAGGGGAAAATATCAATGAAATTAAAAGCTAATTTTTAGAAAAGATCAAATGACTTTTATGCATTTAATCTTCACAACAACAACACAAGTTATGTATTATTATCCTCATTTTATAGATGAAAAAATGAGGCACATAAAAGCCAAGAAACTCACCCCAAAATGGCAAAGTACTAAATTGAAATCTGACTCCCCTTCCTAGCTTCTTTTGCTTGTAGCTTTCCAGTTTTCTCAGTACCATTCACCAGTCTTCTCCCCATTTGTATGTATTTGCCTCCTTTGTTGTAGATAAATTGACCACATAAGCATGGACTTATTTCTGGGCTCTCTGTTCCATTGATGTATGTGTTTATTTTTGTAGCAGTACCTTAATGTTTTGACTACTATAGCTTTGTAGTATAGCTTGAAATCTGGGATTGTAATACCTCCAGCTTTGTTCCTCTTTCTCAAGATTGTTTTGATTATTTAGGGTATTTTGTGGTTAGATACAAATCTTAGAATTATTTGTTACAGTTTTGTGAAAAATATTATAGGTATTTTGATAGTGATTGCATTGAATCTATAAATTACTTTGGGTAGTATGGACATTCTAACAATATTAATTGTACTAATCCATGATTGCAGTGAATCTTTCCATTTGTGTCCTCTTCAATTTCTTTCATCGATGTCTTATAGTTTTCAGAGTAAAAGTCTTTCACCTTCTTGGCTAAATTTATTCCTAGGTATTTTATTCTTTGGGTGTTTTTGTTTTTAAATTTTTTTTAACGTTTATTTATTTTTGAAAGAGAGAGACAGACAGAGACAGAGTGCAAGTGGGGGATGGACAGAGATAGAGGAAGACACAGAATCTGAAACAGGCTCCAGGCTCTGAGCTGTCAGCACAGAGCCCAACATGGAACTCGAACCCATGAACTGTGAGATCATGACGGGAGCCAAAGTCGGACGCTTAACCAACTGAGCCACCCAGGTGCCCCTATTTTATTCCTTTAGATAGAATTTTATTTTTAAGTTTTTATTTAAATTCCATTTAGTTAATGTACAGTGTAACATTACTTCCAGGTGTACAATATAGTGATTCAACACTTCCATAAAACACCCTATGCTCATCACACCAAGTATACTCCTTAATCTCCATCACCTATTTAACCCATACCCCCAGCCACCTCCCTTCTCATCAGTTTGTTCTCTATAGTTAAGGGTCTCTTTCTTGGTTTGCCGCTCTCATTTTTTGTCCTTTTGCTCATTTGTTTTGCTTCTTAAATTCTACATATGAATGAAATCATATGGTATTTGTCTTTGACTCACTTGTTTTGCTTAGCATAAACTTTAGCTCTCTCCATGTCGTTGTAAATGGCAAGATTTCATTCTTTTTCATTATTGAGTAATTATTATATTACTGAAATATGCATATATGACTATTACTTTAATGCTTTAATGGATAAAGAAGATGTGGTATATTTTTGACGCAATTTTAAATGAGGTTATTTTCTCAGTTTCTCTTTCCACTACTTTGTTATTAGTGTATATAATTTTGAGAGGTTTCTGTATATTAATTTTGTATCCTGAAACTGTACAGAATTCGTTTATTCTGATAGTTTTTTATAGAATCTTTAGGGTTTTCCATATATGGTATTATGTCACCTGCAAATAATGACGGTTTTACTTCTTCCTTACCAATTTGCATGCCTTTTATTTCTATTTCTTGTCTGATTGCAGTGGCTAGAACTTCCAGTAGTAAGTTGAATAAAAGTAACAAGAGTAAACATTCTTGTCTTATTCCTAATCTTAGATGAAAAGTTATTTACCATTGAGTATAATGTTAGCTGTGGGGTTGTCATATATGGCCTTTATTATGTTGAGGTGTCTTCTCTCTAAACCCACTTTATTGAATTTTTATCATGAATAGATGCTGAATGTTGTCAAATGCTTTTTCTGCATCTATGGGTAATGATAATCATGCTGGGTAGCATATTCCTGGTAGTAGGTCTTTGTCTACATGCCACTCCCTTGTGGCCACTCCCTTGCGGCCATGCAGAGTTTCTGCTGAAAGTCAGTTCATAGCTTTATGAGCTTTCCCTTGTATGTAACTGTTTGGTTTTTATTTTTCTTGGTGATTTTAAGATTGTTTCTTTATCCTTAATACTTGCCACTTAAATCATTATGTGTCTTGGTGTGGACCTCCTTGAGTTCATCTTGTTTGGGGTTTTTTGTGCTTCCTAGACCCAGATATCTGTTTCATTTTGAAGATTAAGGAAGTTTTCAACTGCTATTTCTTCCAGTAAGTTTTCTGCCCCCATTTTCTTTTTCTCCTTCTGTGATCCCTATAATGTGAATATTGTTACACTTGGTGTCAGAGAGATCTCTTAACCTGTTCCTATTTTTTATTATTCTTTTTGCTTTTTGGTATTCAGCGTGGTTGCTTTTCATTACCCTGTCCTCCAGATCACTGACTCTGTTCTGCACCCTCTAATCTGCTGTTGATATATACCACCCTTCTTACTAATATTCATGAAAATGCTTAAAGACAGATTACTCAGATGTTTAGTAATTTTGTCTCTCTTCCTCCAAAATGAGAACTTGATTCTTCATGTCATGCCATTAAGTTCAAAGTCCCCCACTAATGTTCTTCAAATGTCTCCCTTACTTATCTTATTGTAAAATTGATGCCTAAGTGAAATCAGGACCTCCTACTAAGTGAAATGGGCATTATACTATGGTATTGATAGTATATCAGTTTTACTTTATCATTGCTACTCTAAAAGAGGTCCTAGAATGAGTGTTGTATTATAAATAAAGTTTACTTCTACTATTCAACATATACAGAGGGCTTATTAAATGCCATCCATATGATACTGAGCGTGTAGTCACTCTTGTAGAAGCTTAGCTGCTATGACCATATCATACATAGTCAATCTTAAATAGGAGTGCGTATCAAAATTTTGGAAACTACATTTGCTTTAGTCTTACTCTAGAAATTCTTATCTAGTAAATCTGGCGTAAGGCCTAAGTATCATGGTAAAAAAAAAAAAAGTTCTTCAGGTGATTCTGATTTGAACCCATGGTGAGTGTGTACTATATGTATGGTAGACAAATATTTTAAACATATGTACACAAACACAGTTATATGGCTGTTGCATTCCTGAAAGCTACTTGTCAAACTTGATAACTATCAAACATTAAAAAGTTCTTTAAAACATGAATTCACTATAGGGGCGCCTGGGTGGCGCAGTAGGTTAAGCGTCCGACTTCAGCCAGGTCACGATCTCGCGGTCCGTGAGTTCGAGCCCCGCGTCAGGCTCTGGGCTGATGGCTCAGAGCCTGGAGCCTGTTTCCGATTCTGTGTCTCCCTCTCTCTCTGCCCCTCCCCCGTTCATGCTCTGTCTCTCTCTGTCCCAAAAATAAATAAACGTTGAAAAAAAAATTTTTTTTAAAAAACATGAATTCACTAGAAAAATTTTTAATGAAATTTATGCTCTATTCAACAGAGCAACAGTGACACATATGTCAACAAGATAGGTGTAAATCAGCATCTCAACAAAAAATAGACAACACATTCAAAATAAAATAATTTGAGATGGGTTTATTTAAATCTAGTTCAAAAATGTGGGCAGAATATAGGAGACCAGAGGACTATTTCAGGAACAAAGCTCTAGCCATAGCTGAGTTCTTACGGCTCTAGATCTGATTGGATAGAGGATGGGAGGGAGAAGGGACAAGAACTTGGAAGGAGAGAGAGTCCTATAAATGGATCTACTGTGGGACACAGGCAGCCTAAGGCAAATCCACAGGGAAGGAGTCAGGAGAATAAGCACCCACCCCAGGTCTACTCTCTCCTTCTGGGACTCCCATGGGCAGAACTAACCTGGACACCAAGAGCAATGGAGCCTGTTACTGCAATCCATGTCAGCTGAGGAGCAGATAGCTGGCTGGAGAAGAGTTAGAAGTGAACCCAGCAGGGCAAACTGTAGGTGTATAGAAACAAATACAGCCTATTATGTGGTATTTAAGTTACCTGTCCTTGTCCCATCCCTCAACCAGTCTATGCCCCCATCCCACCCCCCAGGAAGTAGTTCTGAAATACACCAAGGACCAAGAGCAAAAGGTATTATGGATGGAGATAAATTGTCACAGAAATCTGTAAGTAGAATCTAATAATATTTGCTGTTGGACAGGTTGTGGTATGTGAAAAAAGTAGGAGAATCAAGAATAGGAAGAGTTATGAAAAAATATATGGAGAGAATTCGAGAAACCAGGATTTTACTACAAGCTATTCTTTAAACTATTAACAGCTGATAGGTAAGGGACAATAAATAGGCCCTTAGATGAACTTCAAGCCCTGTCCCTAAGTATAAAATTAAAAAAAAAAAAAAAAGCTTTCTTTCTACTTAGTTGAATGAAGGACTTTAAAATCTGTACTGCTGGAAGTATAGGAGTTTGGGCTCTATTGTCTATTTATTGCTTGACTTGAAAGCAATTCTCTCAATCTCCAGCTTAACTCCTGTCCTCTCTTTTAGGCTGATTTCTTTTTGCTTTACAAAACAAATAAATGATCAACTATTTAGTTTATCTTTTATACTAAGAAGGATTTTCATGTGCTGACTTTGCCTAGTATAGGATCAACCTGGACAACAAGATTAGTAATCTACCCAAAAAAATCAATCATTTAAAAAAATACTAAGTTTGTGACTGTAACCAAAAAGAGGGGAGAAAAGTTACACAAAGGATAGTAAACATTTCAAAATGTTCAGCCTCACAAGAAAACAAAGAAATGCATACATATACAATGGTGAGATGTTTTCCTACCAAATTGGAAAATATTTTTTAATTATGATATTCACTGTGTTAAGGAAAAGAGGTCTGTACATCTCCTCTTGGTGGGAAATTGATAGAATCTTTCTAGAAATAATTTCACAGTACTTATTAAGAGCCTTATTTTAGTTAAGGTAGATTAATTAACTCTTATAACAAAAATATCCCCCAAAAGAAAAAGGCTTCAAAACAGCAGTTTATTTCTTATACATGTAATAAATACTAGACGGGACAATTGGTGTTGCCAGCTGTGCCATTTTTTTTTAATGTTTATTTATTTATTTTGAGAGAGAGAGCATGAAGTGGGGAGAGGGGCAGGGAGAGAGAGAATCTTAAGCAGGCTCCATGCTCAGCACAGAGCCTGATGTGGGGCTCTATCCCACTACTGTGAAATCATGACCTGAGACGAAATCAAAAGTTAGACGCTTAAGTGACTAAGCCACCCAGGCGTCCTTGGCTCTGCCATTCTTTAATAGGTGGTTTCCAAGTTTGTGTGAGGCACATCTCCATTCCAAGAAGCTGGAAAGGTGGAAACATGCAAGACTTTCTAGGATCAGGCAAGGAAATGATACACATCACTTGTGCTCAAATTGCATTAGCCACAATACATATCTTATTGCAGGTGAGACTGTGCAATAGTCTGTGTGGCCAGAGAGAAAAAAAGAATGTCAATTTTGATGAGTGACTAGCTAGCAGCTTTTAAAATACATGTAGATTTTAACTTCTTAATCTAGAAATCTGTTCTAAGGAAATATTCAGAAGTTTAGTCTGTGACACACTAAACTGTGGTTATCCCCCCAAATCTATTTTCCCCTTTTTCCTTAGTAATAGAAGCTGTATATTTTGCTAGCAGATGGCCATCCAGAAAAGAGACTATCTTTTTCAGTCCCTCTTATGCCAAGGCATGGTATATGACTAGCTTCTGACTAGTGGAACTCCTGCAATCATTCCTAAATTCAATTCCTAAAGGATTGCCTGTTTTACACACTTTCCTTTTGGATGGGGATTCTTCCTCCATCCTTGTGTCCAGCACATGGATGTGAAACCTAGACCTCTTGATGTCATGTTGCACGATGAGGACAAAGGCCACAGCCTAGAGATAGCAGAGTAACAAGCTGTATGGAGTCAAGGGTCACTAGAAGTTAAAGGGCAGAGCCCCCACGGTAACCTTGGAATACCCATTTCCAGACTTGGAGGTGAGAGAAAAATAAGTTTCCTTCATGTTCAAACCAGTATTTTGGTCTTTTGTTTTTGTTTTGTTTTGTTTTGTTTTTTAAATCCAAATTAGTTAACATATCCTGTAATAATGATTTCAAGAGTAGAATTTAGTAATACATCACTTTCATACAACACCCCGTGCTCATCTCAAGTGCCTTCCCTAATACCCATCACCCATTTAGCCCATCCCCCACCCAATATCCCTCCAACAACCCTCAGATTGTTCTCTATATTTAAGAGTCTCTTAGGGGTGCCTGGGTGGCTCAGTCAGTTAAGCGACCGGTTTCAGTTCAGGTCATGATCTCAGGGTTTGTGAGTTCGAGCCCCGCGACAGGATCTCTGCTGACAGCTCAGAGCCTGGAGCCTGCTTTGGATTCTGTATCTCATTCTCTCTATGCCCCTCCCTCACTTGTGCTCTGTCTCTTTCTCTCAAAAATAAATAAATGTAAATTTTTTTTTAAAAGAGTCTCTTATGGTTTGCCTCCCTCTCTGTTTTTATCTTATTTTTCCTTCCCTTCCTCTACGTTCATCTGTTTCATTTCTTAAATTCTACATATGAGTGAAATCATGTATTTGTCTTTCTCTGATGGACTTATTTTGCTTAATATAATATACTCTAGTTCCATCCTCATTGTTACAAACGACAAGATTTCATTCTTTTTGATTGCCAAGTAGTATTCTATTGTATATGTATACCACATCTTCTTTATCCATTCATCAGTTGATGAACGTTTGGGCTCTCTCCATAATTTCGCTATTGTTTATAGCACTACTATAAACATTGGAGTGCATTTACCCCTTCAAATCAGCATTTTTGTATCCTTTGGATAAATACCTGGTAGTGCAATTGCTGGGTCATAGGGTAGTTCTATTTTTTTTTTTTTTTTTTTTTTAGTTTTTTAACGTGTGTTTATTTTTGAGAGAGAGACAGAACACGAGAGGGGGAGGGCAGAGAGAGAGGGAGACACAGAATCGGAAGGAGGCTTCAGGTGCTGAGCTGTCAGCACAGAGCTGGACGTGGAGCTTGAACTCACAAGCTATGAGATCATGACCTAAGCCAAAGTCATATTCTCAACCGACTGAGCCACCCAGGTGCCCCAGGGTGCCTAAAAATAGTTCTATTTTTAATTGTTTGAAGAACCTCCATACTGTTTTTCAGAATGGCTGCACTAGTTTGCATTCCCACCAGCAGTGCAAAAGCGTTCCCTTTTCTCCACATCCTCACCAACATCTGTTGTTTCTTGTGTTGTTAATTTTAGCCATTCTGATAGGTGTGAGGTGGTATCTCATTGTGGTTCTGATTTGTACTTCCCTCATGATGAGTGACGTTGAATATCTTTTCATGTGTCTCTTACCCATCTGGATATCTTCTTTGGAAAAGTGTCTATTCATGTCTTTTGCCCATGTCTTCACTGGATTATTTGGGGTCTTTGTTATCCATAGCCAAATCTAATCCTAACTGGTATAGGCCAGAGATTTTTCTTCTATAAAACATTAACTTTTTTCTGTTTTCTTATACAGTTGACCCTTGAACCACACAGGTTTGAACAGCACAAGTCCACTTTTATTCAGATTTTTTACAACTGTACTATAAACGTATTTTCTCTTCCTTATGATTTTAACAACATTGTCTTTTCTGTAGCCTACTTTATTGTGGGAATATAGTATTAATATATATAACATACAAAATATGTTAATTCATTGTTTATGTTGTCCATACAGCCCCTGGTCAATGGTAGCCTATTAGTAGTAAACTTTCTGGGGAATCAAAAGTTATATTTAGATTTTTTTTGAAAGAGTCCTCTCAGTGCTGGAACTTTCTTTTGTTTCTTTTTTCTAATTTTTGTAAAACATTTATTCATTTTTGAGAGACAGAGAAAGACAGAGTGCAAGTGGGGGAGGGGAAAAGAGAGAGGGAGACACAGAATCCAAACTGTCAGCACAGAGCCCAATGCAGGATTTGAACCCTTGAACCATGAGATCATGACCTGAGCCGAAATCAAATGCTTAACTGACTGAGCCACCCAAGTACCCCATAAGTTATATTTAGACTTTTGGCTGCACAGGAGGATCGGTGCCCCTACCTCCACATCATTCAAAAGTTAACTATATAACATGATGACAATTTGTTAAAATATATTTATCATAAGTCAGCGGGACATTTTTTATAATGAGGATACAGTAATGGGAACTATCTTCTAAAAGTTGCAAACAATATTCTCCCTTTAAAGACTGAGATTTTGATTCACCTTTGTGGAAGATTGTTGCTTTGTTTTAGTAAAAGATCACCTAAAAGGGTCCTTACAGTGCACAAAAGTAAAAATAAGAACCCACCAATTGTTTGTTTGGAAATTGTGGTATTGTCATTTGGAAATGAAACTTGTCATACACAGTTGAATCACTATCTCCAGACTTCTGTTTTTGTTTTGGGTTGTTATTGTGGTGGTGTTAGGTGTTAGTGAGGTTAGAAAAGGAAGAAGAGAGAAATGCTCCCAGGGAGAAATGAATGGAGACAGGGCTCTGTCTGTATTATGGCTTTTTCCTGTAGGTGGCTCATTTTAGTTAACCTGATGAAAATGAGGAGGGAAGAGACAATCTGAAATGGATGATTTTGTGAGGACTTTCAAGATGAACATGAGTCATGGATGCTTTAGAAGTGCTGGGAAGAAGTGCATGCAGCGTAAGAAGGAGTAGAGGAGCATGTGTGTTGGGGTGGGTCCCAGTGATGTGAGTTTGAGAAACAAGGTTTGGACAGAGAGCATAAGTTTGCACATTTATGTGCCTTCTTATTTGCATAAGAAGAAGAAGCCCTGGGGCCTTGTATTCAGGTCCCTGCCAGTGTCTCCATATGGATATCCTATAGGTATATGACCAACATGGCTGCCCAGACTACTTACCCGTGTGCACTCATTCATTCCTGACTCTTTTTCCTCTTATCCGGGCCACTACCAAGTCCTGATCCTCCTTCCACCTACATATCTTCAAGTCACTACTTCTTTCCATCCTAGTGATGCTTTTAGTGTCTCCTTTTTAGACCACCATAATCTCTTATAGGAATTTAAGCAACAACTTCCTACTTGATTTCCCCCAACTCCAGCTTTCTCCTGTTCCAATCCATTCTCTACATTTCATACAGAATTATCTTATTTTTAAAAATCCAATCAATAATAGGGAAAATTTCTTGGGAGAAGGTGTATTTTATATTTTGGAAAAATCCCAAGTAGTGAGAAAACATTACCAGAACATGTTTAAATTCTTAAATTGATGGATGTACCATTATCCCTGATTAGCCTTGTATTGAGTTACAATTAATGCTGTACTCTCCAATGCACCAAATCAATATTATAAAAATGGTTTCAAGGCTTAGTTTTTAATCTCCTTGTGTTTTGTGCCAGCCCTTAAAGATTTCTGCCTTCTTTTCCTTCATCTTAATCTTTTCACTCACATTGAAAGGCGTTGCTCAGAGCTGCCCTTGAAGGCCTTTAAATATGGCATACAGCACACATATTATTCTAAACACATTTCATAGACTTGATTGGAGTACCCCATAGCCAGTCTTTAATAAAACTATCTTTGTGATGACTGCTTATCATACCAGCTATCCTAAGGATGTTTATTTGTGTGGAATTAAGCATCCCTTTCATCTTTGTAGACCTTATCAATAACATGTGAAGTTAGCTGACTTTTTCCTGTACCATAAAGCTATCTTTGGAAAAAAAAAAAAGGATCCCTAAAATGCTTGCCTTACTTACCACCTGAGTATTGAATTGTTTTGTTTCAATGCACCCAGCACTTATTTTTTCCTGATTTTCTGGGGTACTGATTACTTGACTTATCTCCTATGTATACTTCCTCAGACTTGATTTATCAACCCTGCACTGACTTGGCTTTTGACCTCATCTATACCTATCATTCACCCTCTTTGCCCTTGTGTGCCTCTGACCTCCCAGGTAAATTAGGTACCTGCTTCATTCTAGTTCAGTGGCTGTTCCCAACACAGACCCTGTGAAGTCCACATTCTTTCTTAAGGCCTTGCCCTCACAGCTGTGACCCAGGATTAGTTTCTATCTAAGATCTTTTTCTTCACTAGAATTCTTTAATGTCGTTATCCATAAGAAGTTGTGTGACTATAACTCTTTTATTTTCCCCCATGACTTAATTTCTTCAAGAAGCTTCTAGTTTCTTATAAATCTTTTATCAAGTGTCTGTGTATTGCATCCTGGTCTGATAGCTCTCCTAGCCTTTCCTGACTTCCTCCCTCTTTCCTTTCATGCAGATATTTGCCCTAATACAATCCTTGAGCATTCACCTTTTTCTTGGAGGACCAGGATCAGGACATACTGGTTTTAAAGTATGGTACCCTAATTACTATATTTTTCTCTTCCTCTCTTTTTCAATAAAAAAGAGTCACCATGCTGTACATTACATCCTCAAGATGTATTTATCTTACAACTGGAAGTTTGTACCTTTTGACCACCTTTACCCATTTTACCCACCACTCATTCACCACCCATTGCCTCTGGGAATCACCAATCTATTTTCTGTATCTATATGCTCTTTTTCTTTTTTCTGTTTTTTAGATTCTACATATAAGTAAGATCATACAGTATTTGTCTTTCTCTGACTTATTTCACTTTGCATAATACTTCAAGGTCTATCCATGCTGTTGAAAATGGAAAAATTACATTTTTTATGGCTGAATAATTTTAATGCCATTGTATATTTATAAGCCACCTTTTCTATGTTTATTCATCCCTTGACAGATACTTAGGTTGTTTCCATGTCTTGGCTATTGTAAATACTGTTGCATTGGACATGGGAGCACAAATATCTTTTCAAAAGAATGATTTTGTTTCCTTCAGATAAATAGCCAGAATTGGAATTGTTGGATCATATGATAATTTTATTTTTAATTTTTTGAGGAAACCCCATGCTATTTTCCATATTTCCTGCACCAATTTACACTCCTACCAACAGTACACAAGGGTTGCACCAACACTTAATTCTTGTCTTTTTTTCTTTTCTTTAAGTTTTTAATTCCAGTTAGTTAATACACAGTATAGTATTAGTTACAGGTAAACAATATAGTGATTCAGTACTTCCATTCATCACCCAGTGCTCATCACAACAAATGCACTCCTTAATCCCCGTCAACTGTTTAACCCATACTCCCACTCACCACCCCTCTGGTAACCATGAGTCTGTTCTCTACAGTTATGAGTCTGTTTCTTGATCTCTCTCTCTCTCTCTCTCTCTCTCTCTCTCTCTCTCTCTCTCTTATTTTTTCCCTTGTGTGTTTTGTTTCTTCTTTTTAAATATAATTTATTGTCAAATTAGCTTACATACAAAACCTAGTGCTCATCCCAACAAGTGCCCTCTTCAATGCCCATCACCCACTTTCCCCTCTCCCCCACCCCCATCAACCCTTAGTTTGTTCTGTGTATTTAAGAGTCTCTTATGGTTTGCCTCCCTCCCTCTCTCTAACTTTTTTCCCCCTTCCCTTCCCCCATGGTCTTCTGTTAAGTTTCTTAAGATCCACATGAGTGAAAACATACGATATCTGTCTTTCTTTGACTGACTTACTTCACTTAGCATAATACCCTCCTGTTCCATCCGCATTGCTACAAATGGCATGATTTTACTCTTTCTCATTGCCAAGGAATATTCCAGTGTATATATAAACCACATCTTCTTTATCTATTCGTCAGTTGATGGGCCATTATGAATAATGCTGCTATGAACATTTCATACAAGTTGTTCTGTGGATATATATTTCCACTCCACTTGGATAAGTAGTTATAAATGATAATGCCAGATCAGATCATAACTATATTAACTTGCTAAGATATTGTCACACCGTTTTCCAAAGTGACTACCATTTCCTATTTCCATAAGCAGTATATGAAAATTTCAGTTACTCCACATCCTCACCAACATTTGATCTTTTAGTCTTCTAAAATTTAGCAATTCTAGAGATTGTCTCATAATATCTCATTATGGTTTTAATTTACAATTTCCTGATGACTAGGGATGATGAGAATCTTTCAGTATAATTATTGGCCATTTGAATATATTTTTGTGTGTTTAATTCTTGTACCCTTTTTTTTAACTTGGGATATTTATATTCTAATTATTGAGCTATAAGAGTTTTTAATATATTCTGAATATAAGCCCTTGTCAGGTATAGGCTGTAAAATATTTCCTTCCTTTCTGTTTTTACATTTTCTTGTTTTACATTTTCTTAACTGTGTCTTCTGAAGAGCAGAGGCTTTTTATTTTAGCAAAATCTATTAATTTTCTTTTATGGCTTGTGCTTTTTGTGTTTTGTTTAAGAACCTATGCCTAGCCCAGTGTCACAAAGATTTTCACTAATGTGTTCTTCTCTAAGCCTAATTGTTTTAGCTCTTAAATTTAGATCTATGATCTATTTTGTATTAATTTTTATTCATAGCAAAAGTTCAGGTTTTACTCCCATACAGATGTCCAGTTGCCATTGAATTATGTTGTTACCTTCGTTGAAAATCAAATGACCATATAAGTGTAGGTCTATTTCTAGCCTTTCTATCATGTTTCATTGACCTGTATGCTTATCTTTACACCAATGCCACACTGTCCAGATTACTACTGTTTAATAGTAAGTCTTGAAACATTGTAGTATAAGTCCTTCTATCTTCTTCTTTTCAAAAATGTTTAGGTAATCTAGGTCCTTCACTTTCATATTTAATTTTTAAGCATCTGTTTGTCATTTGTATATATTTTTAACTTGCTAATATTTTAATTCAGATTGCATTCAATCTATAGATCAATTTGGGGAAATTTAACACTGTCAAGTCTTCCAATTCATAAACATGATATATCTCCCGATTTATTTAGATCTTCTTTGATTACCCTTTATAATGTTTTATAGTTGCCAATGTGCATATCTCATACATCTTTTGATAACTCTATTCCTAAGTTTTTATTGTTTTAATGCTATTGTAAATGAAATTTGCCATTTTGCTTTTCCTTTTTTATTTATTTTTAATGTTTATTTATTTGAGAGAGAGATCTTGAGCAGGGGAGGGGTAGAGAGAGGGAGACGCAGAATCCCAAGCAGACTCTGTGCTGCCAGCACGGAGCCCCATGTGGGGCTCAAACCCACAAATCATGAGATCATGACCTGAGCCAAAACCAGGAGTCAGTCTCTTAACCAACTGAGCTACCCAGGTGCCCCTATACATTTTATATTCTAATTATTCATTGCTAATATACAGAAATACAATTGATTCCTATATAGTTACCTTTTATTCTGTGACCTTATTAAATTCACTTACTAGTTTTAAGAGCTTGTTAGTAGTTCCTTAGAATTTTCAACATACATTGTCGCATCATCTGCAAATAGAGATAAGAGACTTTTTTACTTCTTTATTACTAGTCTTTTTGTATTTCATTCCTTTTTCTTAGTGCACTGACTAGGATCTCCAAAACAATGGTAGATAGAAGTAATGAGAGATGACATCTTTTCCTTGCTATTGACTTTAAGTAGAAAACACTGACCATTCAACACTAAGTATGAATTTAGCTATAGATTTTTTTTAGTAAGTGTACCTAATCACATTAAGAGAGTTCTAAACCCAGGTAGATGAGAGATTTTTTTTTCATAAATTGGTGTATTAAGGCTTTTTATTGCCCAGGCTATGGTCTATTTTGACAAATGTACCATGTGAACCTGAGAAATGCATTTTTCCATCATTCTGTGTACTATTCAATAAATACCAAACTAAGTCAAGGTAATTAGTAATGTTGTTCAGATCTTTGTTGAGAGAGGAGTGTAAAAATCTCCAATTATGATTATGAAATGTCTATTTCTCTCTTTAACTTTGTCTATCTTCATTTAATGTATTTTGAAGCTCTTACATTAGCCACACACATATTTACAATTGTTTTTTCTTCCTAGTGAATTGACATTTTTGTCATTATGAAATATCCCTCTTTATATCTTATAATTTTTGTAGTATAGAAATCTATTTTGTCTGATATTAGTATAACCAGTACAACATTTTTATGCTTACTATTTGCATTGTTTGACTTTTCCCATTCATTTGGTTTCAAACTATCTGGGCCTTTATATTTAAAATACATCTCTTATGGACAGAATATAGTTGGGCCATGCATTTTTATCCATTCTGACAATTTCTACATTGCAGTTGGAGAGGTCAGTCCATTATTATTTAACACAATTATTAATAAGTTTGAGTTTGGGTCTATCATTTTATGATTTGTTTTCTCCCCATCTCTTCTTTTCTTGTTCTTCTGTTCTCCCTTTCTTTTATTTTTTGGATTGTTAGAATAATTTTTGAACTTCATTTTCATTTTCCTACCGGCTTTTTGCCATACTTCTCTGCATTACATATTTTTAATGATTGCTCTAAAGATTATACATCTTTAATTTTTTATAATCAACTAATAGTTAATATAGTACCACTTCATGATATATATGGAAATCTTGGAATCGCATACGTCCACTTACTCTCATCCCAGATCCTCCTGCCATAGCTATTGTATATACCTCTTCTACGTATTTTAATTCCACACATCTTTTTGTTTTAAACAGTTATATGTATAATAAAGATATTAAGAGGAAGAAGATAAAATCAAATTGTTTAGCATTTACCCAGATAATTGCTATTTTTGATGTTCTCCATTCTTTTCTTGTGATCTGAGATTTTATCTGACATCATTTTCCTGCAGCCTGAAGTACTTTCTTTAGCGTTTTTTGTAATGCAGTTCTGCTTGAAACAAATTCCTTTATTTTTGTTTCATTTGAAAATTTCTTTAACTTATCTCCAATCTTGGAGGCTATTTTCACTGATTGTATCATTGTAGAATTCTGGGTTTTCAGGATGTGTGTGTGTGTGTGTGTGTGTGTGTGTGTGTGTGTGTGTTACTTTCAGGCCTTTAAAGATTTTCCACTTTCATCTAGTCTCCATAATTTTTCATGAATATCAGCCCTGAGCTACTCTTATCCACCTACTATCTTGTACAAAAGCTAATCATTTTATTCTCCTTTATCAGGAAGATAAATTGACTTTACCAACTTTGTTTTGCCAAACAATTGGCAGAGATGTGAGAAGATTTTTAGTCTTTTTTTTCTTCCCTGTCTACATAGCCCTCATAAATAAAGGGTTATTTAGAAAAAAGTTATTAAAACAAATGTCTCCAACCTGACCTTGAATTAATAATCTCTGCCCCTGTGAAAAGAAAGAAAAAAAAAGCATCCTTTTCTAGCCTCAGGATATATGTTCCCTGAATGACTTTTTTGGAACTGAGATGAGAGAAAAGTGTTTGCTTTGAAAGCAGTCTTTTATTCCCAGGTGTATTGGAAAGCTGGTGTTGTGCATGGCAGATCTGGGGTTGGAATTAAGCCTATAATTATATCAAGAATAAAACTTCAAGGGGCTACACACTCCTTCCGGAAGCGCTTTAGTCTCTATGCTCAGATGAAAAGGGAAAGAAGTAGCAAAGTCACCCATCTAAGTGGTGTATATAAACAAGAAGAGGTTAACTTCTGAAAAACAAAACAAAACAAAACAAAAAATAAAAAGGAAACAGAACAGACTGGTTCTCCCCTTTTAAACTTGCCCCTCCCTATATCCTGAAAAACATACCCAGTGTTTAGGGCTCAACTACATTTGTCTTTGGTCTTCTCTAATGGGCATTTATAAGGAATGTGCCCTGTTCCAGCATGCTAAAGGTGTCTTATGCTTTTAAGTGTCTAAAAAGGCATACTACAAATTTCCTCCTGAGTGGAGCGCAGCTTGAGAAGCCGTATGATACAGGTCAGACTACAGCATTTGGAGCCAAGTCAACATGAGTTCAAATCCTTGCTGTGCCTTTTATTGAAAAACCTCAGATTTAATAAGTGAATCGAAAACTTTAAATGAAAAGGACTTCAAGTCAAATTCATACTCCTAAGAACACCTGTTTTTACAGACTAAAAGTTGGCAAAGTCCATTCTCTGTCTCCAGGCTAACTGATAACATGCCACCTAGCCACATAATTTGGGCATTTTTCTGAATTCCAGGCATAAACTGAGATAACCACTGTGTCTCTGGTAAAAGGAAGACCCCAGAGCTGCATACCTGCTTATTTGCTGTTTCCTATTCTGGGGTCAGTTCCGAGCTTCCCACTGTTAAGTAAATTGTTCTTTACTTGAACACATCCTATCCCTCCTCTCAGAAGATTGTAATTCTTACGAAAAAATAGAGGAGGCTGCAAAACTGGGAAATGTTTCCCAGCTTACTGATAAAACATAAGGAACTGTCATTCATAATGGATAATTACAGATATTAACGCAAGATAGAAAGGTTTGGGAGAACATCCTCTCTCATCTACCTCTTCATTCTTGACAATCCACAACATTTATCTTGGTTCCGATGACAATGAATTGGAAACACGAATGTTGTGTGAAGTCATTAAAAAGTACAAAGTGAGTTACATTGTTCTACATATGAGTAATCATAAATTCTGGAAATCATCTAAGTTGATGGCAGAAAAGGAAATAACATTAAATATTAAATGCAAGCTTGGGGGCTAAGAAAATACCCAGAGGAAAATTCTTTGTAATACTAAATGAAGACCATCCATCAAAGCAGGAGAGTATAGAGAAGATGGTGTGCCCTTAGGCAGATGGGACTGGTAGAAACCCTCTTCCCACTCACATCTTCCAGCCCGGTTGAGGATGTCGGTGCAAATTTAGAGCTGTCACATAGTTATCATGCCACAATTTAACCCAACTGACAAAAGTATCTAGCATCCCAAGATGCCACAGCTTAATAGATAACTTTTAATTTGAAGATCTGTGAGGAGTGCCCATGTTCCTACAAAACCTGGCCTCTACTGAAAATTCCTTCCATATGTAGGTGGTGAGGTCCATTTCCTTTTCTGAAATTAACTGGGCTCCTGGAGAGTGTATGGTCAACCACATGTATGCTATCCCTTTACTTTTGTTGTCAGGTTTAGAAGAATGTCTTAAAAAGGAATGGCAATTAAGCCACTACTTTAAAAAGCCAAATGCCTTTTTGCCTTCATCCTTTGTTTGCTTCTATCCAGCCCTGGGGTAGAATGGTCTGCTACCTAGGCAAGTTAACAGAAGTTGATTAGAATTTAGGAATTCAACTCTGGTGCAAAATTCCAGTTTTAGGGGCATCTGGCTGGCTCAGTGGGCGGAAGCATGTGTCTCTTATCTCAGGGTTTTGAGTTCAAGCCCCATATTGGATGTGGAGATTACTTAAATAATAAAATCTAAAAAAGAAAAAAAAAAGACTTCCAATTATAGCTGCCTCTTATCAGCATCTCACCTCCGCTGTTGGCATTTATTTTTTATTTATTTCGCTTTCTACCTAAGTCAGGTCCACCAGCTTTTCCAGCACATACACTCAGAGTTGTCAGACCTGGAGCCTTTTGGTGTATGAGTCACCAGTTCTTATGACTTAGGTGCAAATGGATCCCTTGATAACTAACAGGTAATTTTGAAAATTAAAATTGGAAAATATAGAATCAAAGAAACAGAGCATTTACCATCATGGAATTTTTATTCTAATAAAAAAGCCAAACCCTCCCTCCCTCTCACTCTCTTTCAATCTCTCTCTCTCTCTCTGCCTCTCTCTTTTATTTTCTTTTTCCTTTCCTTGCTTTCTTTCTGTTTGTGGTTGTTTATTTTTTGATTCAATTATATCTGGCTTTATCTTAGACTACACTGTTCTGATCCTTAACTGAAGACAGTGGGGGGTTGGTATACATACTAAGTATTTTTTGTAGCTAGGTTCAAGGATTCTGCCCCTGGATTTGGATCTTCATTTGTCATTAGCCCCTGCCCTATCCTAGCCCCAAGGACTTGACAGCTGATCTTCCTCCTTCCCTAACCAAGTTCTGTTCTGCAAAGTTCAGCCCTTCATTGTTGTTTTAAACTATGCTTCAAACCTTTAAAACGGAATTATAGTTCATTTCAGATTTCACTATTATTAATGTTCAAAATTAACTTTTCACATTATTGACTTGTGTTATTTATTGATTTGTTTTATCTGATACATGCATATAGTGCAAAATTTATAAGCTACAGAAGTCCTTGTGGTCAAAAGTATGTCTCCCTCCCAAGCCCTACCTCCCCACCGATTGGTTTTCCTCTAGAGAGACAAAAGCTCTTACCAACTTATTAAATTTTTTTCAGAGATATTCTGTGTATGTACAATTATATGCATATGTCTATATGTGTATATTCTTTAAATTGATTTTTAATTATATAAGCAATGCATGAACATTATTTCCTTATACAAATTAAAACAATACAGGGTAGTTTTAGGTCCTCTTTGACCATTTCTCCAATCCCAGTTTCTTCCCAAATGTAACCACTGTGAGTAATCTAGCATCAGCATAGCATAAATTCTTCCAAAATGTTTCTTTGCACTTACTAAAAATATATGTATCTACAGAAAACATGTAGCATTATTTTTTTTTTTTTTACTAAAAGATATACTGCAAGAATCATTCTCCACCTTGTTTTGGGTCAAACTTTCAAAGCACCCCCGCTTCTAACAGTAGAAACCTTTTCTCTATTGTACCTGGTTTTTCCAAAAGCCAGAAGATGACTTTATTACCTCCAGATCCCAGGACAAGCCTCCCACTGGTCCATCCACAAAGTTCTTGTTTGTTCTCAGAGAGAACCCTTGGAACTGAGATGGGGAAGAGAAGGGCTGTGTTCAATGAAGGAGGGAGGTAGCTTGGCAACAAATATCTCATGTTCTCTTTGATGGCTCATCCTGTACGTTTTTTCCTAGGAAGTAGTGACCTTACAGAATCCTTTTATCATGGAATAAAACTTGACACAGACACTAACAAGACAACTGGCCTCTCCTCTGGTCATTAACTGGAGAGTTCAAAACCAGGAAAACGTATCGTGCAGAGCTGTTTCTTATCATGAACAGAAAGAGGGTGGGTCACAATCCCACCACTGTAATAGGAACTTTTAACATATTGTGTAAGGAGAAAAGGCAAAATCGGAGACATCTAAGTGATCAGATTCTGTGCAGTTACTTGACAGTAATGTCCATGTCACTTTGACAACGTACCTCACACTAGTGATCACACAGCCTTCCAGAGGGAAGATGCTATTTTTGAGAAATGATCAAAGCTTTGCCACAGATTTGTATGACCATCTTTATGATTTGAAAATCTTACATGATGTTAAACAGGGTATCTGAATATTTTAAGGAACCAGGAAGCCACTAAATTAGAGAGACACCTACTGCATTGTGAGACTGCTTAATTGGCTCAGTTTTTTCATTACTGAAACTTTGGATCCTACTCTGACCTCCAGGTCAACATTAAATAAATTTAATCCCTCTTAATAATGATCAGAGCCAATCTTTCATAAGACAAAACCCCCTGTTAATCTGAGAATGCTTATGCCCATCTAGAATATGAACAGGCTTCTAAGACATCTTATTTTTACCTAGACCTATCCATCAGAATTTAAAGGCATCAGCTCTCTTTCATCATGAACAAGTTTCTTAACAATGCACTTGTCATTGCTTACTGTAAATTTTTGTGTTTGAAATGAGATTCTTGGAATAAATCTCCTTTTATTTTGTTATAGTTTGTGTAGAAATGAAAATCAAGGTCATCCCTGGGTTATATTATTTGTTTGCCAAAGCAAGAATCCAAGAAGTGGCCAGTCATAACCTAGCCCTTCCTCCCCCACAATATTTAATGTCATCATCGCTTAATCTTATTTCACTTATTTTAATCCCATCAGATTTGTGGTTGATGAAACAAAGTTTTGAGATATTAGCTCATAATTTTTCCACAATATATCTATCAGTATAGTAAAAAAAAAAAAAAAGAAGAAGAAGCTGTATCTCGTGCTTTTGCTTGATATATATGGGATGCTTATATTAGTATTTGGCACAATCTGTGTTTATCATACAAGATAAAGAATGGGTTTTTGTAAGCAAGTCAAAATATCAGATGCTGTCCTTGTAATGAAATAGCCATTTCCCCTTAAGAGGCAAAATCTTCAATTAATAATTTGAATAAAATAGTTTGTTATAAAAGAATATCATCTGGTTCACTTTAGGGTGACAAAAACTCATTTATGATTTTTCTTTGGTTCTTGTCCCATGCCATGTTTGCTTGATTATGAACTGGGTAAATCCTTACTCATTTTGAGCTGCCTTTTGCCAGTTGTTTTATTTCTTTTAGCAACACAAATGGTTCTCATAGCCTACTTGTCCTCAGCTAGGCTGTCTTGCATTATTGCCAATTTGAGGATGGTTTCAGGTTTGTCTACATGTTTTCAGGGAAGGGTTGGGCAAGGAATGTTTCCTTCTTTTGTGTGTGTGTGTCTGAGAATTAACCTTGTTCTTTCCTATTCTCCTTTGCAGCCCATCCCCAAATCCCCTAAGGATTCAAACCTTAGGACGGGACTGACTCTGGGGGGGTGGGGGGAAGATTGTGGAGGGAACTTTTAATATGATTTATTTGGGTCTTTTCTCTTCTTGAGAACCACCAAAACATTGGCCCAAAGCTTCTAGTCTAGATCTTCCCTTCTCCTAGCACTAAGTTGAGATTTATAAGTGATATTCATGAAGGCCTTTTGCAAAGATAGGGAATGGGGGAAGGAAGATACTTCTGCTACCATGGGCCTGCCTCACTCTTTCCCATATTGTGTCGTCCTCCTGTCTACTCTCCTTACCACGATGTCTTAAACAGGGCAAGTGTTCAATAGATATGTACGAAAAACTACTCCCTCATTTGATGTCCCTTGACCACCAGGCTAGGCCAATCTCTCCCTCAAGGATGAGAGGGAAGTAAGTCTGCATTGGCTTACTAGGTGTTGCAGGGTCTAAGTGAACGTACTATAATTCACATATGAAAAATAATGTAACTGTGTTTTCTGTGACTGATCTAGAACTCTGCAGACTCCTAATAGCCAATCAACACATATGAGTTAAAGAATGAATGTGTTTCATCTTGCTCTGAATCCTCTTCCCAGTGCTGGCAGGCAGTAGTTGTGGGATGATTAAATCTTGTCCATTTGCAGTAACTCAGTCTTTTCTAGCTTTAGAGTCTATTTTGGGCAAACTTAATCCCATTGGGGTAATTGTTCAGTCCTTCAGGGCTTCTGCCTCTTCCCCAGGTGGCACATGGGCACAGAAGGGACTTGTGGGTGTTCAAGGTGACACTGGTAAAGAGCTTTTTGTTCTCCCTTGATCCTTCTCTGGATGACTGAGATCACATTGAGATGTAGTTCATGTTTCCTCGTGTTTGGACATCAGTTTCTGTCCTCCCTGTACCCTCTGCTGAATAGGGTGGTCAATTTTTGGTTCACTATTTTGGTTTTAGCAATAGTGATTGCTCTTGGAGAACACAACTCACTACCCCCTGCTGACTGCTCTTTAAAAAAAATTGTTCCCTTTTTATTGTGATAAGAACACAACATGAGATATACCCTCTTAACAAAAATTTCAAGTACACAGTCCAGTAATGTTAACTATAGGCACAATGTTGTACAATTATCTCTAGAACTTAATCATCCCGTGTAACTGAAACTTATACCTGTTAAGCAGCAACTCCCCATTTTCCACTGCCCCCAAACCCTGGTAACCCCAGTTCTACTCTCTCCTTCTCTTTGAAAGATTTATATACCTCATATAGGTGGTATCATACAGTATTTGTCTATGTCTGGTTTATTTTACCTGGTATAATGTCGTCAAGGCTTATAATGTTGTTGCCTATGGCAGGATTTCCTTCCTTATTAATGCTGAATAATATTCCATTGTATGTATATGCCACATTTTTTTATCCATTCATTCACTGATGGATGTTTAGGTTGTTTCTACATTTTGGCTATGGAAAATAATGCTGCAATGACTATGAGAGTGCAAGTATCTCTTTGAGATTCTGATTTCAATTCTTTTGGGTAGATATCCAGAATGTCCTTGGAAAAAACTGATATGCACATGCAAAAGAATAAAATTGGACCCTTATCTCACATCATACACAAATGTCAACTCAAAATGTAATAAAGACCTAAATGTAAAACCTGAAACTGTAAGGCTCCTAGAAGAAAATATAAGCTCCTTGACATTGGTCTTAGCAATTGTTTCTAGGATAAGACATCAAAAGCACAGGCAACTAAAGCAAAAATAGGTAAGTGGGACTACATCAAACTAAAAAGCTTCCACACAGCAAAGGAAACAATAGGGTGAAAAGGCAACCTATGAAAGACAGTATGTGCAAACACATTAGTTCTCACACACTCTACTAACTTCTGAGGCTCTCCACCTAAGACGTTCCCTCATCCCTTGTTACGTTCCTCACAGCATCACACAGGAATCTCTGTATCTCTTCCATCCTACCCACTGGTTCATCAGTCCAGTATAGACACTTGTCCCCATGAGGGGTGTTCTACCACATTCACCTCATGTGGGAATATAGCAGGAGTAAATTAGTTTCCCAGGGCTTTCCTAACAAATGTCCACATTCTATGTGGCTTAAAACAGCTGAAATAATTCTTTCACAGTTCTGGATTCTAGAGGTCTAAAATCAAAGTATCAGCTAAGTCTGTTTCTTCTGGAGGGAGAATCTGTTGGATGTGTCTCTCCTAGTCTCTGGTGGTTGTTGGCAAATCCTTGGTATTCTCTGGCTTGCAGCTGTACATGCCTTCTTCATCAGACAGTGGTCTCCTTGTGTTCCCTGTGCCCAAATTTCCCTTTTCTTAGAAGAACCAGTTATTGGCTAACCCTAATCCAGCATGACCTCGTCTTAAATTGATTACATCTGCAAAGACCATATTTCCAAATAAGATCACATTCACAGCCACCGGGGCTTAGGACATCAACCTGTCTTTTTGGAGGACACAATTGAAGCCACAACAAAGAGATCTAAATTGGAGCACAAGCCCACGTTCTTGGACTCTCCTTCATCCAACCTGAGGTTTGTATTTGGGTTTCTATCATCTAGCACCACCCATCTTCAGGGGATGAGGATACAAAATCTCTTCTACATTAGTGTCATCCCCCAGAATATCATTCCTTAATTCCTTGAATCCCCTTCTCACAATGGAAAAATGCTAGTCTCCTTCATGTCTGGTAGAATCTCTACCTTCATCATGTTCCCTTTACCTCACTGTAGAATTCAATGCTTAAATTTCCCAGCTTTGCTCTTGATATATCAACATTGAAGATTGGTCAGAGAGATTTCCCAGCACCCTTTGCTGGGGCTCAGCCATTGCCTCCCATCCACAGAAGCCACTGAGTACTCGGCATCATGGGAATTCTTCCCATGCTCTGAGGGAATGTCTACCCCTGCTTACTCCTAAATGTTCTTTTACTTTCCTTAAAGATCAGTACTCCTGGATTTTCTCTGTGAAGATGGTCTTTCCAGTACTTTGAATGAAGGACTTCAGGGGTAAACAAGTTGTGGACTGGCATATTCAGCAGACCACATACCCCATTGAAGAAGAGAAAGACCTAGTATATATTGATCCCTCCAGAAGTAGGAGAGTTCAGAGAGGAGATCAGCAGGTTCTGCATGCACAGGATCCGCAGCATGAAAGTCCTGTGTGACTAGTCGTCTATGTACAACATCTTTGAGAGAGAGAGATCCATCTGTCATGCTTCCTCTGCAGAATCATTCTAATGCCACTGCATTTTTTGGCCCATTCCAAGCAGCACAGAAGTCATGAGTACTTTATCTGTGATTCAAGTGACTTTAAGATTAATACTGGTTTTAATCTTTAAGTCTCAGCTTCCTTGTATATAACACAGGATGTTAGTATCCTCCTTGAAAGGTCATTATCATTATTAGACAACATATATGCATAGCAACTAGTCTAGTGCCTGGTGCTTAGGGGATGCTTAACAAGTAGTAATACATGTATCATTAGTCTATTCTGCTTCCCTCTTCTCTCTCTAGATCACACCAGTACTCTGAAATTACTCCTCTTTTCATTGCACCCTCCCCCCAGAAGAAAGACAAGGGAGAAGAAAGAGTATTACCCTCTCTAGAGCTCCTCTTGTCTGCTTCCCCAAAGAGGGAACTTCTGGGATTCAGAGGTTTTCCTGGGCATCTCAGACCAGAACTGATTCTATAATTTGTCAGCCTGACCAAATGAAAGCAATCCTAACTACAGAAATTTATGACATGTATGCCAGTCTACTATGTTGCATGGTAATTATGCACAGCACAAAATATGTCTAAGTTTTATTTGGAAGTGTTATTTGACCATTGGATTGATCTTAGTTCACTTGTGCTCATTATTCACCATTTTTGGTCACAGTGTCTTGGAAAAAAGGAAATGCCAGTCAGTCACTGCACTGAGTCCTCTGGAAAGGGGAAGTGAAACTGGTCCCATGGTCCCTTAGCTCTCCTACTCATAGATGCCTTATCTCAATACAGGTCTGGTCAGCTCAGTCCAGATTCTTACTGGAGACCTGGTAAAGGGTAGCATCTCATCAGAGCAAGAGGATGAGGGAATTTCATTAGAAGGAAATAGTAAAGATTCATCTGGGAGTGGCTCGAGAGGAGCAGGGTGTTTGTTGTTGTTTGTTTTACTTTGTTTTGTTCTCTTGACACAGATAAGCGAGACCTGTCCCATCAAACTAACACTGGGTAGTCCCATTTCATCACTGATACAACCATTCACCCTGCTGCTGAGGCTAAAACCTGGGAGTCATATGTGACTTTCCTTTCTCTTATATCTTGAATCGAATGTAGCAACAATTTCTATCTGTTCTGCCTTTAAAATATACCCCAAATCTAATTACTTCTTTGACTTCCACCTTCATCTCTCACTCAAACCACAGCCTCTACTTGGCTTCCCAATCCCTGCTCTGGTGTCTCCAGTCGATTTTTCACCCAGGTTCCCAAGAAGTCTTTAGAACATGGGTTAAATAATTTTATTGCCCTATTCAAAGCCTTCTAATAGTTTTCTGTTGTACTTGGAATACAATTCAAATTCCTGATCTCAGCCCACAAGATATCTCAGAATTTTTACACCACTCTCTGCCATGTCTTTACTCCACTTTAGGCACACTGGCCTTCTTGCCATCCTTCCTGCCGCCCAAACATGTTCTCACTTGCTATGCCCTTGGAATGGAACATTCTTACCTCCTTCCTCTCACTTAGATGTAACCAGCTCCAAGAGGCCTTCTCCATCCCTACTTCCATCATTGTCTGTTCCATTACTTGGTTTTATTTGTCTTTGTAGTTATTAGCACAATTTCAAATTATATATATAGTAAATATTTAATTTATGCATTTCTTCTATATCCCCATCTAAAAGGTGAGCTCATGAAAGCAAGAAGCTTGTTTTGCTCACTGCTGTGTCCTCACAATTTTAAAGAGCACCTGGTCATAATAGATGCTCAGAAGGAGTTGGCAAATGAAGGGAAATTCATCTTTTCATTTGATATCTCCAAATGATATCTTTTTTTTTTCAACATTTATTTACTTTTGGGACAGAGAGAGACAGAGCATGAACGGGCGAGGGGCAGAGAGAGAGGGAGACACAGAATCGGAAACAGGCTCCAGGCTCTGAGCCATCAGCCCACAGCCCGACGCGGGGCTCGAACTCACGGACCTCGAGATCGTGACCTGGCTGAAGTCGGACGCTTAACCGACTGCGCCACCCAGGCGCCCCTCCAAATGATATCTTTAAATATCTTTAAAATATCTCCTTGTATTTCATTCTTCACCCACACCTTCTAGCCTCTGAGTTTCCATTTCTTTAGTTGAAACAGTATCTCTAGGTGTTTGGGCTTCAGAAATATTTCCCCACATCATCCCAACAGGCAGCCAAGATTGAGAACCACTGAAATAAATCAGGGATTTCAACATTTAATGTACATATAAGTCACCTGGAAATCCTGCTAAAATGCAGATTATGATTCAGTAATGGTAGTAGTAGGCTACTTGAAAGCCTGCATTTTCAATAAGTTTCAGGTGGTACCACTACTGCTGGTCCATGAAGTGTGCTCGAGTAGCAAGGGCCCAGATGATTTCCAAGATCACCTACAGCTCTACATTCTGAAACCAAAGTGAAGATAACACAATCCCTTCCACTTCTGTCCATGAAGACTAATACTGTGTCCCACCCTGGATGGCTCTGGGTTGAGTGCTGTGAGGGCACAACAGATGAAACATCATTTCCTTCACTTAA
Source organism: Felis catus (assembly GCF_018350175.1). Taxonomy (NCBI): domain Eukaryota; kingdom Metazoa; phylum Chordata; class Mammalia; order Carnivora; family Felidae; genus Felis; species Felis catus. The sequence goes on from NC_058369.1 coordinate 78,510,973, forward strand.
AATAATTTTTTTATGTTTAACTTTTAATTTTTAAATAACATCATACTTAAAAAGGTTGCAAAAATAGTAGAAAGAACTCCTGTATATCCTTCAACAAGATTTCTCAAATGCTAAATCTCACTTAAGTATAGTACCATGATCTGAATCAGAAAATTAATGTTGGTATAGTACTATTAATCTACAGACCATGTTCAAATTTTGCCAGTTGTTCCCACTAATGTCCTTGCTTTTTTTGGCCTGGGGATCCAGTCCAGCATCATGAATTGCATTTAGTTGTCCTGTATATTTACTTCCCTTAAAAACAGTTTGGTCTTTCTTTGTCTTTCATCATCTTAAAATATCTGTAAAGTACTGGCCAGTTATTTTGTAGAATGCCCCTCAATTTGGATTTATCTGCTGTTTCTTTTTTTCTTTTTTTCTTTTTTTAAATAGGCTCTGTGCCCAGCATGGAGCCTCATGTGGGGCTTGAACTCACAACCCTGAGATCAAGACCTGAGCTGATATCAAGAGTCAGACGCTTAATCAACTGAGCCACCCAGTCTGCCCTGACTGATGTTTCTAAGTATTAAATTCATATGGTGAATTTGGGGCAAGAATATCACAGAAGTGATAATGTGTCCTACTCAGGGCATCATATCAAGGGGGCACAAAATGTGCATTGATCTATCAGTGATGTTAACGATGGTCTCTTGGTGTCTTCCAATACTATTTTCCTCTTTGCAATTAAATAGATATGTTATTAGGAGACACTTTGAGATTGCAAATACCCTGTATCTCATCACATTTTCACCCACTAATATTAGCATCCATTAATGATTCTTACTTTAAACAATTATTATTGTGGTATTTAGTCAGGTGGTGATTTTCAGTTTCCATCATTCTTTCTATATCTGTTGGAATGCAGCTGTAAGGAAGAGCTTTTCTATGTCTGCCATTTATTTATTTATAAAATTATTATTTATATATACATAAATTTGTGGAATATATATAATATATATAATTTGCTTCCATGTGTATTTTTATGTTTTCTTTAATTTCTTGGTTAACCCATTCATTCTTTAGTAGGATGTTCTTTAACCTCCATGTATTTGTGGTCTTTCCAATTTTCTTCTTGTGTTGACTTCAAGTTTCATAGTGTTGAGTTCTGAAAATATGCATAGTATAATCTCAATTTTTCTGTACTTTCTGAGGCCTAATTTGGGACCCCGTATTTGATCTGTACTGGAGAATATTCCATGTTGCACTCAAAAAGAATATACATTCTGCTGCTTTATGATGAAATGTTCTGAATATATCTATTAAGTCCATCTGATCCAGTGTGTCATTCAAAGCCATTGTTTCCTTGTTAATTTTCTGCTTTGATGATATGTCCATTGTTGTAAGTAGGGTGTTAAAGTCCCCTACTATTATTGTATTATTATCAATGACTTTTTTTTAATGTTTGTGATTAACGGATTTATATATTTTGGTGCTTCCAGGTTGGGGGAATTAATACAATTTTTAGATCTTATTTTTGGATAGACCCCTTAATTATGATATAGTGCCCTTCTTCATGTCTTGTTACAGTCTTTGGTTTAAAATCTAGTTTGTCCCATATAAGTATGGCTACCCCAGCTTTCTTTGGACATCCATTAGCATGATAAATGGTTCTGTATCCCTTCACTTTCAACCTGAAAGTGTCTTTAGGTCTAAAATGAGTCTCTTATAGGCAGCATATAGATGAGTGTTGGTGTTTTGTTTTGTTTTGTTTTTTATCCATTCTGCTGCCCTATGTCTTTTGTTGGAGCATTTAGTATGTTGTTATTCAGAGTGATAGATTATTGATAGATAAGAATCTAGTGCCATTGTATTACCTGTAATGTCATTGTTTCTGGAGATTTTCTCTGTTCCTTTCTAGTCTTTTTTGCTTTTGGCCTTTTTTCACCACTCAAAGAATCCCCTTTAATATTTCTAGGTCTGGTTTAGTGATCGCTAATTCCTTTACTTTTTATTTTTCTGGGAAACTCTGTATCTCTCCTATTCTGAATGACAATCTTGCTGGATAAAGTATTCTTGGCTGCATTGTTTTCCCATTCAGCATGTTGAATATATCATGCCACTCCCTTCTGGCCTGCCTCCACAGGTTTCTATGGAGAGATCTGCTGCTTATCTGATTTGTCTTCCCTTGTAGGTTAGGGATTTGTTTTCCCTTGCTACTTTCAGGATTCTTTCCTTATCTCTGTATTTTGCATATTTTACTATTATATATTTTGGTGTCGGCTGCCTTTTGTTGTTGTTTTGTTTTTTTTTTTCAACGTTTATTTATTTTTGGGACAGAGAGAGACAGAGCATGAACAGGGGAGGGGCAGAGAGAGAGAGGGAGACAGTCTCCAGGCTCTGAGCGGTCAGCCCAGAGCCCGACGGGGGGCTCGAACCCACGGACCGCGAGATCGTGACCTGGCTGAAGTCGGACGCTCAACCGACTGCGCCACCCAGGCGCCCCCTTTTTGTTGTTTTTAATGGGAGTTCTCTGTGCCTGTGGATTTGAATGTCCCTCCCTCCCTCCCTCCTCTGTCTCCCTTCCCTCTGCAGCATCCATGATTCTTTTCTCCCCTAAATTGCATCTCCACATCTCCAACCTTCCACATTTTGTGGCCTCTTTTCTCCCTCTAGTTGTGCAGTTTTCATATCAATTTTCTGGAGGTTCAGAATGATTTGATAATTATCTGTGTTTGAGGGATGAGGTAAGCATAGTCCTTCTACTATTCCATCATCTTATCTCCTCCCCAGATTTTCCATTTATTCCCAATTTGATCTTGAAAGATTGTATGTTTCTATGAATTCATTTTTTTCTAGCTTCTCTAGGCATATAATTTTTCGTAGTCATTTCTTATAATCCTTTGTATTTCTGGCTCTTGTTTCTCTTCTTTCATTTCTGATGTTATTTATTTGGTTCCTCTCTGTTTTTTTCTTGATAACTCTGGCTAAAGATTTATCAGTTTTGTTTATCTTTTCAAAGAACCAGGCCTTAGTTTCTTTGCTTTTTGCTTTTTTTTTTTTTTTTTTTTGTCTCTATTTCATTTATTTCTGCTGATCTTTATTATTTCCTTCCTTCTACTTCCCTTGGGCTGTATTTGTTCTTCCTTTTCTAGTCCCTTTGGGTCTAAGGTTAGATATTTTTATTTGAAATTTTTCTTATTTCTTGAGGTTGGCATCTATCACTATAAATTTTCCTCTTCTAACTGCTTTCATGGCATCCCAAAGATGTTGGACCATTATGTTTTCATTTTCATTAGTCTCCATGTATTTTTTTATTGTAGAATGTTGTTTAGCCTCTACATTATTGTGGTTTTTCCAGTTTCTTTCTTGCAACTGATTTCTAGTTTCATACTTTTTGGCTGCAAAAGGTGTATGAAATGATTTCAATCTTCCTAAATTTATTGAGACTTGTTTTGTGGCCTAATTTGTCATCTAACCTGGGGAATGTTCCATGTGCACTTGAAAGGAACATGTATTCTGTTGTTTGTGCATGGAAAATTCTGTATAGGTCCATCTGGTCTAATATGTCATTCAAGGCTACTGTTTCCTTGTTGGTTTTATGTAAGTGGGATTTGAAGTCCACTACTATTATTCTTTTACCTTCACTTTCTCTGTTTATGTCTGTTAATACTTGCTTTATGTATTTAGGTGCTCCAATGTTGTTTGCATAGATATTTACAATTATCAATCCTCTTTTGGGTTTGATCCCTTTATCATGATGTCAGTGCCCTCATTTGTCTCTAGTTAGTCTTTGTTTTAAAGTCTGTCTGGGGCACTGGAGTGGCTCAGTTGGTTAAGTGGTTGACTCTTGATTTTGGCTCAGGTTATGAACTCTTGGTCATGGGTACAAGCCCCACATTGGGCTCTGCACTCACAGTGTGAAGCCCACTTTGGATCCTTTATCTCCCTCTCTTACTGCCCCCCAACTCGTGTTCTCTCTCTCAAAAATAAATAAACATTGTTTAAAAAGCATATTCTTAAAGTCTGTCTGATATGAATATTGTTACCTCTACATTTTTTTTGCTTTCATTTTTATGGAATATCTGTTTCTATTCCTTTGCTTTCAGTCTGTACATGTGTTTAAGTCTGAAGTGAGTCTTTTGTAGGTAGCGTATAGATGGGTCTTATTTTCTTATGCATTCTGTCACCATACATTTTTTGGTTGGAGCATTTATATCATTTACATTTTTTTTTTTAAAGAGTGTGAGAGGGGACAGAAGGAGAGGGAGGGAGAGAATCCCAAGTAAGCTCCATGCAGAACACAGCACAGTACTTGATCTCATGACAGTGAGATCATGACCTGAACAAAAATCAAGAGTTGGATGCTTAACTGACTGAGCCACCCAGGCACCCCATACACCATTTACATTTAAAGTAATTATTAATAGGTATGTACTTACTGTTATTTAATTTTTTCTGATTGTTTTTGTAGCTCTTCTCTGTTCCTTTCTTCTTTTCTTGCTCTTTTTCCTTGTGATTGATGACTTTCTTTAGTGCTATGTTTGTTTTCCTTTCTCTTTATTTTTTGTGTATCTACTATAGGTATTTGGTTTGTGGTTACCATGAGGTTCTTATATAACATCATACCTATATAGCAGCCTATATTAAGTTGATGATTATGTAAGTCCAAACACATTAAAGAAACTTCATTTTTACTCCCTGCCACCATGCTTTAAATCTTTTTATTGTGTTTGTCCCCTTAACTAATTTTTCAGATATCATTGATTGTACTACTTCAGTATTTTAGCCTTTATATTGGCTTTATAAGTGATTGCTTTACTACCTTTACTGTGTGTTTACTTTTACTCATGGCAATTTTTCCTCTCATAATTTTTTTTGCTTCTACTTATGGCATTTTCTTTTCTACTTAAATAAGTTCCTTTAACATTTCTTGCAAGGCCATTTTATTGGTGGTAAACATCTTTAACTTTGGCTAGTCTGGGAAACTCTATCTCTCCTTCCATTCTTAATGATAATCTTGCCAGGTAGAGTATTCTTCATTATAAGGTTTTCCCCCCTTTCAGTACTTAGAACATATCACTTCTGGCCTGAAACATTTCTGCTGAAAAATCATCTGATAGGCTTATGGGGCCTTTCTTGTACATTATTAGTAGTTTCTCTCTTGCTCCTTTGAAATTCTCTTTCATTTTTTATATTTTAATTACTACGTGTCATGGTGTGAACCTCTTTGGGTTGATCTTGTTTCCTAAACCTGGGTTTCCTTTCCTGCTTTAGGGAGGTTTTCAGTTATTATATCTTCAAGTAAGTTTTCTGCCCCCTTTTTCCTCTCCTCTCCTTCTGGGACCCCTATAAGGCAAATGTTTGTTTTCACTTGGTGTTCTCCAAGAGATACATTAACCTATCCTGTTTTAAATTCTTTTTGTCTTTTTTGCTGTTTAACTTGAGTGCTATCCATTACCCTGTCTTCCAGGTCATTGATTCATTCTTCTGTATTTTCTAATCTGCTATTGATTCCCTCTAGTGTAGTTTTCATTTCAATTATTGTATTCTTCAACTCTGATTGGTTCTTTTTTATATTTTCTATCTCTTTGTTGAAGTTATCACTGAGTTTATCCACTGCTTTCTCCAGTCTGGTGACCATCTTTGTGACCATTATTTTCAACCATTTATCAGGTAGATTGATTATGTCCATTTCATTTGGTTATTTTTCTGAGGTTTTGTCTTATTCTTTCATATGGAGCATATTCCTCTGTCTCCTCATTTTGCTTGACTTTCTGTGTTTGTTTCTATGAATTAGGTGGAACAACTACTTCTTCTAAGTTGGAAGTAATGGTATGTGTATGGTAGTACCCTCTGTAGACCTTGTGTGCCTGGTGACTTTGGCTGGCTGACTGGAACTGTGGCTTGTGTGGGGTGGGAGTCCCAGAGTACTCCATGATGAAACTGTCCTGGTGGTATGGCCAGAGCTGAAGTGAGCATGATTCTGGGGCTCTTTATGCAGAGGATGCCCTGGCAGAACTGGTGAAGCTAAAGTGGGTGCTAGCTGTGGGATCCTAAAGCTTTCCACAAAGAGGGTGACCTGGCTGAACAGCTGAAACTGAAATAGGTACCAGTTAGGGGTGTCCTGGGCTGCTCAGCACAAGGGTTCCCCAGGCAGGACCATTGGAACCAAGGCAGGTACTGGCTGAGAGTCCCAGGGCACTACTCACAAGGGACACCCTGGAAGGGTAACTGGAGCCAAAGGCAGCTAGAGCCAAAACAGGCACTAGCCAGAAGGTCCCAGAGTGGTCTGTACTAAGAGTACTCAACCACATCATTTGGAGCTGAAATGTGGTTGGCCTGGAGTGTTTCAGGGTGCCTTGTGCCTGTGTCACCTTGACAAGATGTTTGGAGCTATCGTGAGCATGGACCATGGGTGTTGCAGTGCATGCCGCTCTGGGGCTGCCTTGGTGGGACAGCTTGGGCTGGTGTGGGCTAGGGCCCTGAGGCTAACTGAGGCAAGCCAACTATGGCTCCTGGACCCTGCTCCAGTCTGTTCTTTGAACTTCAAGGGAGAATGTAAACCACAACACTCACCATCCCCTCTCAGAGGGAGGCCTGGCAGAGTAGTGCCCCCTGCCACCATTTGGCAGGGTTCTAGGGTTGGTTCCCACATACTCTAGTTGCTTTTTTAAGCCACAGCTGTTTTTTCTATGCCCCAGGGCAGACAAATCTGCTCACAGTCCCTTAATACCATCCTTCCTCACTGCAGCTTAACAGCATTTGAGGGTGAGAATTCCCTTCATTACTGTGTTTCCATCTCTCTTGCTGTTCTCTATGTAGTCTTTTTATCTTTTGTTGTGTAGAAACGCAACAGCCCTCGGTTCTGTCAGCCCTCAGTTCTTCTTTAGAAGGAATTGCTCTATAAATAAGTGTAGATTTAGTATGTCCACCGAGGAGGTGAGTTCAGGGTCTTCTAACATCACCATTTGGATCAGAAGAACCCTTGTTAACTCTTTACTGTCATACAGGTACACCAGCCCCTGTTGCCTATGCATTGTGGTTCTAGTGATGTCAATTTCTATTCCATTTTCATTTATCCCCTTTATTATATAATTGTCTGTCTATCTATCTATCATTTTTGGGAAGGGGGAACAAAAGGAGTGCAACTTCAAATGACCTAGTAGAGAAGGGCAGTTTCTATGAGGATTAGTGCTGTTTTTCTTTTAGAAATTATAATAATAGTGTCATGCACAAAATCAGTTTGATTACCCATGCCTTAAATGTTGCTATTCCAAGAGTATAACTTCTCAAAGGGCAGTTATGTTTAAGATCATTTGAGAACAAAGACTTTGGCAAACCATTGTGTCAAGGAGCTGTGTTCTTTTTTGGGCATTTGCATTTTAACAGACTGAGAAATAAATCTAACTTTTCAAGTGAAGAACTATTTACCATCTGCAGTTTGTTAATGTCTGAGGCAGGGAAAATCTGTCGTTCACATACGTTTGTGATGGAGTTGGCAGATTCTACTCTTATGGAAGGTTTCATCAGCAGTGACTGAGATAGAAACACTCTGCTTCTGAAAACCTGCTTGATGCAATATGGTGAGCCAGCTACTCAGCTTCTGTTTGTGGCAAAAAAAAAAAAAAGTCAGCATCTTGAGAGTAGTGTCTTCGCATTTTTTCTTGTGACAAAAATCTGAGTATCATTGATGAAAGAATTGGTATGGTCTAAGATAAAATAGTGACTAATGAATATATTCATCAGATTTCCAAGTACTCGTAGAGCAACTCCAATGGGATCAGGCTACCTTACCAAATGGCCTTGTGCAGCAGGCAGAGCCAGGTGTAAGATTTACAGAGGAAAAGGAAGCAAGATGGGAAAAGAATATGAACTCCAAAAACCACTTCACAGAAATAGACTGTGCACAGAGAGAGAAAAAGGAAATTTCGTCCGTTGCCATGAGTGAAAAATTCTAGATGAGGAAAAGATGTTTAAAGGGGATGTAGGGGCGCCTGTGTGGCTCAGTCAGTTCAAGTGGCCGACTTTAGCTCCAGTCACGATCTCCTGGCTAGTGAGTTCGAGCCCCACGTTGGGCTCTGTGCTGACAGCTCTGAGCCTGGGGCCTGCTTCCAATTCTGTGTCTCCCTCTCTCTCTACCCCTTTCCCATCTGCACTCTGTTTCTCTCTTGCAAAAATGAATAAACATTAAAAATAGATGATGGATAGATAGATAGATAGATAGAGTATAGAAAGGTTCAGGTGATCTGTTCTAAGCAAGCCTTCTGAGCTGCCTTTTAAAGGAAACTTAATATAAATTGTTATTTATATTATTGCTTATATTATTTGGTTTGGACTGGTGTTTTTTAAAACCAAAAACAAAACACTAAGCACCAGCAGGATCTAGTAGGATCTAGAAATGATTTGATATATTTGAATAGTAAGCAAGAGTGATAGTCAGTATAAAGATTAATCACAAGATATGGGCATTGACCCATTAGGATGGAAACTCAATCAAAATGGCCATCAGGTATAAAGGGCAGTGTGCCACACTGGTACGTGCCAGCTCAATGTCACCCCTGACATTTCTAGGCCTGAAAATGATTTGTGGTGATGTATGGGCATGGAGGAGGTGTATGAGCTCAAATGTTCTCCCGTGTCAGTTTCATTTGAGCCCCATGAGAAAGTGTGGGAGTGGGAGGGCAGAAGCTAATGACCAATTTCAGGTGACCTAAGCCCTGCTTTGTGCATTACTAGACACTGTTACATCTGACACATATTTACTAACTCTATTTCAAATATAATAACAAGAGAAAATCTTGTGCCTTTTTTGATCATGTTTTGGAATAACAGTACAGGGTAACAAAGATAAGGTCTATTTCCTCCTCTGTTTCTTAGCATTGTTGCATTTCAATTGGGGCCATGAGTAATTCTGACCAATGGAATGTGAGAAGTGACAGGGGTCACTTTTAGATCAAGGTGGTCAAAAGTCAATGTGCTGGGGCACTTGGGTGTTTCAGTTGGTTAAGCATCTAACTTTGCCTCAAGTCATGATCTTGCAATTCGTGAGTTCAAGCCCCACATGGGGCTCTGCACTGACCGTATGGAGCCTGCTTGGAATTCTCTCTCTCTCTCCCTCTCTCTCTCTCTCTCTCTCTCTCTCTCTCTCTCTCTCTCTCTCCCTCCTATGCTTATGCTTTTGCTCTCAAAATAAATAAATAAACGTAAAAAAAAACAATGTGTTTCTTCCATCCTTCTATTGACATAGCAACTTTTGAGGCCAAGTGTCCCAAATAGTGTAGCTATCAGACAGAAAACTGATCCCCACTGAGCATCAAATTTGTGAGAGAAGCAAACATTCTGTGTTAAACCAGAGATTTGCACAGCATAACATAATTTACCCTGACTAGAAATTGGTCCCTAATGGCTGCTGCATAACAAACCCCTGAGGCATTTTCTTTACCGGAAAGCAGGGAAGACCCAGATATTGAGATCAAAATGCTGCTTATCCAAGTTATACATTAGCAACGTACTTTCTACAGCTTCCACCTGCAATCACTTAGGGAGGGAGAACTCGAGTATAGTATGCCAGTAGTTCTGGAGCATGTGTTCGAAAACAGAATGTAAATAGTGTATGTTGACTGTCTTTGGGTAGGTGCCACAAGAAATACATGAGTTCAGAGAAGAAATGGCAGACAAAAACAAAAGTAAATGGAGAGTGTTCAGAAGTCCAGAGTTTTGTAGACCTGGAAAAGCCAACATTTTCTAGACCCCAACAGTGAGAGACAGGATGGAAATGATTTTGGTTTTGCTTCCACCTAGGATATACTTCAAGAGAAGTTGGCCCCCACACTGATGAGACAGAGCTGGGCAACTTACAAAATCATAAATTTTCTCAAATGCATCAAAAACTGAGATTACAAGACAACCAGGTAAACTGAATTCTTGAGAGTGACAGCTTGGCATATGAATTGCTTTAGCTTTGGCAGAGTAAGGTAGGATGAGGTGGCTAGCATAAAAACACGTAAGAAGCAATCAGCTAAAAATTTACTAAATTCTTGGGGCGCCTCGGTGGTTCAGTCAGTTGAGCATCCAACTTCAGCTCAGATCATGATCTCACGGTTCGTGGGTTCGAGCCCTGCATTAGGCTCTGTGCTGATCGCTTGGAGCCTGGAGTTTGTTTCAGATTCTGTGTCTCCCCCGTCTCTGCCCCTCCACTGCTTGCATTGTCTCTGTCCCTCTATCAAAAGTAAATTAAAATATTTTTTAAAAAATTACTAAATTCTTAAAGGCCCATTGTGGGCTAGCATAACAGTTGAAAATAATCCCAGCAGCCCCAGACACAGGGGGAGTTTGCACTCACTCTCAAGTTCTTTTCCATGGCCTCCACCAGAAAAGCCAGTTTGCTTCACAGAAAATCAAACCAAAATAACCTAAGCTAAAAACCTCCTTGTCTGCCTTCAGAGAGTGAGAATCAATGTATAACACCAACTCACATCTTCCCACTCACCAAACAAGTGCTATAAAAAACTCTTAGGTCACAACTGTGTCTTCACAGCTAATTAATCAATCAATCTATTCATTAATCTTTGAAGAGCCGATCTTTGGCTTCAGCTGTATTTTATCTGTAATAAGTATCAACAAACAACTAATTATGCCTGAACATAAGCACCTTCACCTTAGTGTTGGCTCTGAGTTTTTTTTAACTTTAAAACCTTCAGGTTTAGAAAGGTGTTATTTAAGGTTTAGGACTTAAGCTATTTATTATTTAAGGTTTAGGACTTAAGCTATTTATTATTTATTATTATTATTATTATAAATTAAGCTATTTATTATTATTTAGTGACCTTAAGCTCTATTATTAGGTATAAAAGAGGCATTAAAACTTCCCAGATGAAATGCAAAGTACGATTATTACATTGTTGATGGTATAATGCAAAGTGCAAAATCCTTTTCTCCTTAAACCTCTCCCACATGTATTTCAATTGAGGAAGCACTGAGAGCCCAGAGGGAAGGCAAGGCTGTAACAGCACCAATTCCCTACTCCAAACTTTTTCTTTTCCATGTTTAAAGAGTATTGTTTGTTTTTACTCACATATTTTTATAAATAAAAATTTTGTGAATAGAAAATGAAATAAAACACATACTCCCATACCAGATATACCCACTCTTAACAATTTAATGTGTATGCTTCCAGGCTTTTCTTTCCTAGGCATATATATTTTCAAAATTGGTTTCATATATTATGGACTCTGTTGCACTTCTCAAATTTCTCACCCTTCCATAAGCCTCATCTATCATCATCTTAGGTAATGTTTCAAATGCATGGTCTCATAGGGGGATACCTTCAGCTCCTGCTGAGAATCTGGTCCAATAGGCACCAAATACTTCAAACACAACCTAACCCAGAAAAATAATTATTAAATATTTAGATTTTAAAATGTATGCTTTAGGGGAGCCTGGGTGGCTCAGTCGGTTGAGCATCCGACTTCGGCTCAGGTCATGATCTCGTGGGTTCGTGAGTTCGAGCCCCGCGTCGGGCTCTGTGCTGACAGCTCAGAGCCTGGAGCCTGTTTCAGATTCTGTGTCTCGCTGTCTCTCTGCCCCTCCCCTGCTCATGCTCTGTCTGTCTCTGTCTCAAAAATAAATAAATAAATAGATAGATAGATAGATAGATATGTATGCTTTAAGTTTCTTCAAAATCTAAATAAGATAGAGCTTTATACTAAAAAGCTTTACTTCGATATCTCTAAACATTTAGGCTAGGGATTATAACTTCAAAATATAAACTACTTAAAACAACATGTATTCGGAAATCTGTATTTTTAGAACGGTTTAAAAAATAGGTCACCAGGAGCTTCGGACATGCTGAACATGTTGCCGTGAGAGACCACTGTAACACACTTGATAAAAGTAAAAACAGCTCTATGGGCAAAGGAACCTATACTTGATCTACTTTGAAGGTCAACCGAGCATTTTTTTTTAAGTTTTGATTTTGTTAAAACCTGGAATTCCAGGGAAAGGCAAGCCATGGGGGTGGGTGTACGATCTGCCTCCATGTTTCCTATGAAGATTTCATCAGTATCCTTTTGATTCTTATTTTCTTCAACACGCAGTGGTCATTTCTACTCGAATCATGGTGACAGTATCCCTAGCACATGGTCAGACCCATAACTATCAGTGGCTTCAGAGTGTGATTTGTTTGTTGCCTTTTAAATGTTTCCAGGCAGAAGTTACTGTCCTGAAAGCCAGTGAGCAAGTGACTGACCTTGATACTGAAGGGCACTTCTATTCCATTTATTTATGGAAACATGCAGAAAACAGATTCAACATTTGTATTGTAAGAGACATCCCTTTCCAAAAGAACACCACAGCGTTCTTAACTAGAGAGATAGATCATCCCCTAGTAAATTATATATAATTAATGTTCCTTACATTTGTATATAATAAACTCATGAAAACGTATTTGAGAGTCAAGGATCTGAACGTCAAACAGTAGGCATACAGAGGGCTCTACTTGTAGAGAGCTCACATTATAAAAGTTATGCTTGTGATTAAAGACATTTTGTTTCTGGCATGGCTATGCAATGTGTAGATTATCTAATACATTAAAAACAATAAACATTATATATGAATAATAAATTAGAGATCTTGAAATTGATTCTTACCTCAGCTGCCAGTTATCTCAGCCTAGAGAGAAAATTTATTCAAAGCTTGAGTAAGGACTAGCTGGTAGGAATTCTACCAAAATAGTTTTCAAGAGAAAGTGGAATGCCTGCCATCATCTTCTCCAAAAAGATGACAGCAGCCTTGTGCACTTCTCCCTGCATTTGGGCCACTGCTCATTCCCAATCATACTTTCTCCATTAACACACCATCTGTAGTCTCTAGATGGTTTTTTGTCCACAACTAAACTCACGGTCAACCATTTAAGGTCCATGGAACGTCAACCAAACGTCAAGATTACCCACCTTCAGCCTACCTTACTGCATCATCACTGGTATTGGCACTTTCATTTTGCCATCTTTCATTCATTTTTATAAGAAAGCTAAAGCAAAATATTATTGATATTCAAAGAATTGGATAAACACCCACAAATAATGATTGCCAAATACAGAATGTTAGGGGGCAGACAGAACCACCAGAAATGGGCTTAACGTTTGTTTGCCAGCTGGAATATAAATGTTCAGCAGAGTTCTGGAGATGCAATGTGTGATAGTGGGGAGACCACGTAAAAGTTATGTCAAAGTCAAGGATTGCCTAAATCCCTTTGAGGAATAGTCACTGCTGATATCTTAAATGAAAGATAAAACATTAAGATTAGTTTATAAGGAAATCCTCATAATTCAGTAAATTAACTTTCACCAAACTTTGCACATTTCTCTAAAAGTATAGACTTGGACGCTGCCCAAGTAGTAAGAACAATTGGAGTAAGTGAAGAAGGAAGGGGAGTAAAATACAAGGCTATGAAATAGACCAAAACTTTGAAATTCAGTCAGGGCTCCCAGCAAAAGTGCTCACAGGCAGAGAGGATGGCCAGGGAGAGCTCCCTGGTGTTTCAGAATTGGGTGTGGCAGAGGCCAAGGGGGGGGCTTGAGTCCACTCCCACCATGTTGCGCATGGCTTCCAGTACTTACAAGAACACACACATATGTCTGTGTGTACTGGGTGACCTTGGCCTTCGTACCAGGAGAACTGTATCCTAGCACATGGACAAGAATAGTGTCAGTGAGACCTCACTTTCAGAAAGGAAAATATAATCTTAGAAATACAAGTCTCCCTTTGAAAAGGGAATCGGCTTTAATGAAAAGGAAACTGAGAAGTAAATCATTTGGAGTTGAAAAGCACTTTGTTTAGGCACGTACATAGTGCAAATGCCTTTGCTGATAGGAGTACAGAAAGATACAGATTATTTATAACCCAGCCACTCAAAGATCTGATTTGCTAAGAAGTTTGAGGCAAGTCTGAAGCAAAAGTACACTTTGTTTTGCTAGGTTCTGAGTTGTGGTGCCAGACAGTACCTCCACTAGACCTGGGTAAGTGCAGAGGAGGAAGGGGGAGGAGGAGATGGGCAAGAATTCAGGAGGACAAGTCTCCCACCCATGGCTGTTAACCAGGTGGGGGTACGTGACCTCACCTGCGAACCATGTGGTATGGGTCTGGTTTTCGTTTCTATCCAACTGCTCTCCAGTCCTCTAAAATGCCTCCTGTTTGGGGATGATGAGGTGCCTGGAGTAGCTCCAGGACTTGGGCATGTAGGGTTATCTGTGGAGTCCCATTACCTGAGTCTGTCCTAAGTAAGCAGTCCGGTGATCTGATCAATCCTGTCGAATAGATAGAACTTCTTTTGAGATTAGACCACCACACTGGTACTGACGCACTGATTTGGGGTGATTTTCATTCAAGTCAGAGGACAAGTTCAGGGCTTCAGTCTACCAACTACCTACCGCTGATCCATGGACTTGAGCTACCCAGGTGAGCCTACCATTCAAATCTTACCTATATATGTTCAGGCCATGATGCTGCATCAATTCTACAGTATCTGAAGGCAGCAGGGGTGGAAGCAGGCATCCTTTACCCTGTGCTGTCTCTGTTGCTGGCACCCTGGATCTCCCCACACCTCATGGGCTCCACCCTCCATATCTGACTGCACAGCTCTGTGACTGGCACCACCTCTCTCCCCAAGGGCTTTTGAAACCATCGCTCAGCAATGCCAACAGTCCCCTCTAACTGAAGTCCTCTTTTGCCTCTAATTGATATCATGACCTTGAGATCTCCCAGATCAGTCATTACCCCTGGGAAGAAAGGATCAGCGTTCCCACACACAGACCAGTGGAACTACTCTAGTTGCTCTGCCCATGAGCCACTGGCCTGCCCCCCTCACCAATCGCCATGTGTAAGTCGGAGTGTAGCAAACATCGAAAGAGATCATATTCTAGGAATGCAGTAATCATGGCCCACAGAGTTCAAGAGAATTTGTACAAGATGTGTTTTTCTGTGGTTGCATTACCAAATTCCAAAAAACAAATTCAGCATGACCAAAGAGCAAATTATTATTCATTTTTCTGCACTGTACAGTTAAAGCTTGCATTGTGGCCACCATCAGTGAAACACAGTGAGAGCCGCTGGAAGCAAGCATTCATGAATGGCGTGATAAATGCAGCCACACCATGAGTTATGACATAACCAGCATTAAATAGGTGGTATTAAGGAACTGCGGAGCTAAGAGGATTTGCATTGTTTCAAGTACCTGAAGGGCCATGGTATTATGAGTGATTACTGCGTTACCACTATATCCTTGCAGTGGGAGATATGAAATTGGTCCAAGAAGAGCACATTGACAAGGAGATGGAAGATATGGTTTGTGGACATGAATAGGAAGAGACACTATGAAGAATCATCACAAACTCTGATTGGAAATCTTAAAAATACTGAAGTGCCACTTCCCTGCCAATTATTCTAAATTTCATAAATAAATCCTATACCTACAATTATACCTATACTGTAATCCAGTACCTCCCATGGACTCATGAATTTCAGGAAACATTTTTTAATCAAGTTGTTTACATAGGTAGGGGCCCAACAAAATGTATTTGCCTGGGGCCCCCAACATCCTAGGGGCAGCAGCCCTGGTGCCAAAAAGCACCAGTAGAAGTTGACTTGCTCCAGTCACCACTCTTTCACCAAAGGTGACACCATGTTGGTGCCACAGGTGAGGTCTCACTGAGCCCTCTGTACTTTCTGGGAGTTTCACCCCAACCTCTTCCATCACTTCTCAGCCTCATCACTACAACCTGCCTTGGAGACCACCAGGAGCAACCCTGTCATGTCCTATGTCCCTGGTTACCTCAGTCACCAGAAGCAGCCCAAGAATCTGGACCATCACTGCTATCCCAGCTGTCATCATCATATGGCCTGTATATTCCTAGTCTGACCCAATGTAACACCCAAGCCCACCCCCCAGACCTTTGCCTTCTGGTGTAGGTCTGTCATTAGCAAAATCCTCCATATCCTCCCCTTCTTGCCCTGATCTAAGAGGCATCTCTGTTGCAGCCCTCATCCCATCCTCCTCAAATCTATAGGTTCCACATTCAAAATCTAACAAGTATCCCCCACCTCTCACGACGTTCTGCTACCACTTGAATCTGAACTATCGTCAGAGAGGGTTTCCTGACCTTCCTAGAAATAGCACCTCTCTTTCTCTCTGTACCCACCCCAACCTTCCTTTATTTTGCTTCATAACATCAGTCCCACCCAACATGTTATCGGTTGTTTGGTGTATAACGTGTCCCCCAACTGGGATACAGGCTCCCTGAGAGCAGCTCCTGCATATGTTTTGGCTATTGCTGTGTCCCCAGTACCTAGAACACTGCCTGCTGCACAATACACACTCACAAAATACTTGAATACCTGACATTCAATATAAACAGAAAGGAAATTCTTAACAAAGTTTTATTACATAGCCTATTTTTATCTACCTAAAACATAAACGTATTTGGATGGAAAGATTTTGGAAAACCAATTATCATGAAAAAAAAAAAGTCTAGTGAAGGAGACAGTGAAATCTCATAAGTTGTATCTGTTGTTAATCAATTCAAAAATAAAGGAATTAAAGGAATTTTCAATGAAATTATAGAGGTTTATCATTAATTTTTAATTTAATAACTAACTTTATAATTATATATAATAAAGAGTTGGGGATGTCTTTTCTGTGCTCATTCCTTTGTTTTATACAATATTTTAAAAATCCTGCAACTTCATGTATTTGTACAGTGCTTCCTAATTGCATCTCCTTGCCATTGTTGCTTACAGTAAGCTTGAGTCAATTAAAACTGCTTTTCTTTTACAAATGTTAAGTCTAAACATAACCAGAGCCTCAGTCCTTGATAAGACTCAGCTCTGCAGTTATCTGTCAACTGTGTGACATTCAACTTGCCACCTGTCTCCCCCAAAGGACCGTTCTCTCTCATTTCCATCCCCTGAGCAAGTGCTACTTCCTCTACATGGAGTTCGTTTTCCACTTCTTTCCCTTCATCCTTCTTCTTCTCTTCAAGGCCCATCCTGACAGCCCACACCACTCTGTGTCTTAAAGAGATCATGGACTTATCCCAGGACTCATCACAATGTTTTTTTCTGCTTCTCTCCCTCCACCATGAGACTGCACTGTGAGGCAGAGAGCAGATCTGACTTATTCACACCTTGCCTGGTGCCTAACACATAATATGTGAACAACAAAAATTTGTGAAAGGAAACAGAGTGTGAAAGGAAACAGAAAGGAAGACTGAGGGTAAGACAAAGCAAGCCTAGGCCAACTTGTAAATGACATGATCTTGCTCACGGCATCACCCCACAGCATCAGTGGGAGGATAGAATAGCCAAAAACCACATTTGATCTGCTGAAGGTTGCCTGTCCATTTACGAATATCGTTGTTGTTTTTTTTTAAGTCATATGATTCAACTCTTGTTTGTTTAATCTGAGCTGTGGGAGGTACAAGGTTGCAGAATGAGCAGGTTAAAGAGATTTGCCTATCTTTCCTGAGCGTTCTTTGGAAAATCAGAATTTCTAAGTCAGTGTAAGCTCTTCCAGTTTGCCCTGGCTCCAGCTCTGGCACACCTAAATGCCCTCCCCTTTGCCCTGTTGGCCACAATGGTGGTTGGGCTGCCTGTGAAGAGAGCTGTGATCTGGTGGATGAGGTCACCCTGAGCTGCTCTTCATGGAAGAGCCCAGGCTGTGCTGCCTGATTTTTCTAACACTTACTTTTCCCCTTTCACATGATCTCAAGCATTTGGATGAGTGCAGCTTTGTTTGTTTCAATGAAGACACTCTTAAGAACTATTATTAAACAATTCTTTTGCTAAAACACTACCTTTTGCACTAGAAATGAGCTTAATAGGAAATTTTTCCTGTCACTTTAAGTTGTTCCCGTTGCTTTTTTCCTCATTGAGATCATTGAATACGCCTCCTTAAAATAAGATGTTGAAATAGAACCAGTAAGGGTGTGATCTAATCATGATTTGAAGGAAATTGCTTTTCAATCGTTAAATATGTAAGACTCGAGAGGATTTCAGCTCAAGTTTTTGATGGCTGGTCTCTGTCTGATGTCCAGTTTATAAGAAAAGTGTTATTCTCTAAGAATTTCAGGGGCTTTTGGGGAACACATGATGTCAAAACAATTAGGAGATCTTAGTAACTGGTCAGCTCAACCTCTATAATTAGGAGAAACATTCATGAAGCTGCATGCCTGGGCTCACCTGTTTAAGATCAGAGCACTTACAGTGTAAAGGTATGTAGGCTTTTCACTGTAGGCAAGAGGAAGTGTAGCCTTGAACCTGGAAAAGGCCCCACACCCAAGCACAGTGGTAACCACTCAGATTCAGGACTCTCAGTGGGAATGGAGAAGGTTGGGTTGGGGCAGATACCAAAGCCCACTGTGTACCAGTCTTTCAGGCCGCACACAGCATCACTTTGGCTGCTAGTAGACGCTTCTCTGACTGAACTTCTTGAGGCACAGATGATTCTGAGAACAAGGCTTACCTCTTAGATGTCCAGTGAATAGCAGTCAATTTGCCTTTCTCCCTATAAGCGTTAGGGCATTGACTAGAAGTAGTGGGGGATCTTGTGTCCTAGAATCATGTAAATATTCTAGAAAAGCACAGGAACAAGGATTACTTAGAATGATAATAGCAGGCACTTATATATCATACCTAGAAACTATTTTAAGTGTTGTTTTTTATAGTAACGATAGCTGTATGAGGTAGGTATTTTGCAGTTGAGAAAAGCAAGATTAAGGAGGTTAAGTAACCCGCCTAAGGACACTTGGCTTTTGCATGACTGGGCCAGGATTTAAAGCCAGGCAATCATTTCCCAAGTCAGACTTTTAATCATGAGGCTGTAGTCTGTTTTTGTAGCTTCTGCCCTACCAGACCTGCTTACATTTACCCAAAAACCCTACTGTAGCAATCTAATGCCAACCAATCCATCGAGGTGTGTAATGGAAAGATGGGAAACATGGTTTTTTATCAGAGTGGACTCCAGGCTCTATGCACCAGGGCCCAAATATTTGCCCGAGCAGTTCACCCCACCACACACACACACCTTGAATACTCTTCCAGGCTCCCCCTATTACTAGGTTCAGGAAACAAATACTTGTCTTCAACAGATTCTCTGGGCTTCTCTGGAAAAAATGCATACATCGCACAAGATGTAGAGAGAAGAATGAAGTGACAAAGTAAGCTGAGGATTAATGGTAGGTCAAAGCATATGGTTTGGTTCCTGGATGGCATGAAGCAAGTAACCATCCCAGGGTCTCCAGAGGATATTTGTACAGCTCCATATTGGTTTGAGGAGGCAGGAGGACTTCTCTCTCCTCCTCCTCACTCAGGAAGAGACCGTAGAAACTTAAAGGAAACCACAGGCAGAGTAAGACCTTCAGATCAGTTGAGTGGAAGATGCAAGGAAGGATGTCAGGAAAGTCCCTGGCCTGGGCCAGTGTCAGGAAAGTAGAGTAACTAGCAGAGGGGTCCTGGATAGCCTGGGAGAGAGTAAAGTCACCAGCCTCTGGGGAAGGGGAATTCAGAAGGAGAATTGAAAGGGCTGAGTGAGGATAATCCCCACTTATTTCCGGCTTTTACCTGGGACCCTGCTTTAAGGATAGCAGTAAGCTGTTTACAGGCAAAGAGAACATTGAAGTACTATGTGGTAATTACATACCTATTTTTTTTAAGGATGCTACTGATTTGTCAGTCCCCAGAAATCTCCAAAATGGTCTCCAAATTCCAATTTCATCATCTTAATTAAATCTTTCAAACTCCTTCACACATCTGGAAGCAGCATAAAACTCTTTGCATAAAATATGGCCTGATGGTTGGCTTATAAAGTATATTCTCATAACTATTTGTAGATTCCATTAACTCATGTATCTGGTACACATGTTAAGTGCCTACATGTGCCAGGATAATGCTGTCACTGAAGACACAAAGAGAACAGAGCCCATAAATCACAGCTCAATAGTTACAGATAGTCTGTAGAATTTAACTGGGGTTCTAAGACACAAATGACTTTTTTTCCAAAATTGTAACAGGTATCTGAAGTGGCAAAGTCCACCCTTCCCACTGCTGTAATCGTTGAGATGTATCATCCTGGCAAAGCCCTTTGAGCATCTTTTTCTCTAAACCAACAATTCTGGATTTGGGTCACCAGACCCAAGAGCACAGCTCCACAGAGGTACTTTCTACTTGAACCTAGGTTCTGTGATCAGAGTGGCCCCAAACAGAGACCTTGGAAACCTCTAAAAAGAAAGTAAGACTAGAGAGGAGAGAGATCCAACTGCTGCCAGATGGTGGCAGATTTGCTTAGGGAGGGAACACAGAGGGGGACACCAGAAGCATCCTTTGATATGGGGAATTGGAATCTAGAGAAATATCAATGACTGTACCTCATTTGTGGCAAAGTTAGGACAAGACGCCTGTCTCTGATCTCTCACTGCTACATTTTGTTGCCTCCAATACAAAAACTTGTCCCCACACACTCATTCTTATCATTATTGCTGTCCCAGGTTGAGCTCTGTGTGCTGATCACTGCCCTTGGAATCCTCCTCTTTCCACCAAGGATGGGGCCCTGCAAGCCTTTGCCTTTGTTATCCTGGGCCAAGGAGAACCTTTACTAAATAGAACTCTCTTGTTTTCTGACTCATTGTCCCCACCAGCATAAATAGTAGGTCCTGGTCTCCCTCTTTGAAGACCCTTTTCCTCCAGTATATTTAGGGAGCAAGATATCTCAGGGCAGCTGCCTCACTAATCTGAAACCTTAGTTGTGCCTCCAACATTCAATCCCTTCCTGTCTCTAGCTTCTGTTCCTCCACAGACCCCATTCACTTTGCTGCCTGTCACTTTCACTCACACCTGTCAGGTGAAATATGTTGTGATCATTCAGCCCTTTAATTCCCAATATCACAGCTAACCCCAAGCTTTAATGAGTAACAAGACATTAATACACATTTGGAAAAAAATAGGCAGGAATTACAACTCTGAGAGAGTTAAAACTGGTACTAGAAATGATGAATCATATAGTTCACCAGTCAAATCTTTTCCGCTATAAGCTCTGCTGGCCACCACCCATCCCAGCCTACTTTGCCACTCCTAGACTCTGTGCATTTTCTTCCATGAGAGAGAGAGAGAGAGAGAGAGAGAGAGAGAGAGAGAGAGAGAGAGAGAGAGAGAGAGAATGAGTCCCCCGGTCCTTCTTTCCATGGAGTCCTTGCCTGGTAACCCCTGCTTCAGTGTTCCCCAAGTCCTTTCCCATTTTCTGCCCCCATCCGGCTTGCCAGACAATGAACTGGAAGGTAATAAATTAAACATCTGTCCTTTTCCAAAGTCTGGGGTAATTAGTCTAGAGTATTGCAAAGTGTAGGACTTTAAACACATGAGCCAGATGGTCCTTGAGCTGTCTAGTCTGGCCCTCCAGGTGATCCCTCCATTCTCCTGAGTAAGTTTCCAATGCTCCCACCGGCACCTAGATTCCAGCCTTTGTTCCAATAAGAACAACCACATCTTTTCCAAGAATAGGAACAACTTTCAGAGATTCTGAGGACTAAACATTCTTTAGAAATGAAACATTTCCTTATAGAAAACAATTCGCAGAGCTGCAATTCCACCCATGATGAAAACAGCTTCTTATGTTATGACACCGGAGCCCCTCAGAAAGACAAGGTCTAAGTTTCTGCATTCTGAATACTTGCTTTCCCTTTTAATAACCAAATATTCACTGTAATGTCTCCCAGAACAAAGGAATATTTACCTCAGAGTTCTGTTTGTCCTCCTATTTTGTAATATACCAAATAAGGAAGGCTTTGAAAGTACTTTTTTTTTTCTTCTCCCAACATTTCAAAGATCCCAAGACAAATTCTTTGTTAGGGATCAAGATCAAAGAGTTATGTCCTTCCTTTTCCCCAGGAGTCTCTGCAAGAAGGATGTTTTTCCCAAGCATATGGCCTAAGGTAGAGAGTCTGCGTCATATTCTGACAGCAGGGTTACAGAGATTAGCGGCAGGAGACACATGGGGAGCTCTAGGCAAAGTCTTTAATGTGGGCATTGTGGGAGCAAGTGACATGAGCATAAGCAGGGGCCCCCATTACAATCCCATCTCCTCAAGGGCTCTGGAAAGCTATCACCCCCAAATCAAATCCACCCCTTTTTCCATCATTTCCTGGAGATGATAGCTTCAAAGCAGGAGTGGGTGTCTATGCCCATGTTAATACTCTGAGTCTATAAATTAATGTACAGCAGGAACTTCATTCTTGTAAGTCCCTCTCTCTATGCAGAACATTTCAAATGCAGAGTCCTAGGAGTAAACTAGAAGGGACCTTAGAGTTTCTCAAATTCAACCTTGTTGTTCATTCAGATAAAGATGCTGAGATCTAAAAGTTAATGTACACTGCCAAGGCTGTCTAGCTTTAAAAAAAAATTTTTTTTAATGTTTATTTTTGAGAGAGGGAGAGAGACAGAGTGCAAGCGGGGTACGTGTGGAGAGAGAAGGAGACACAGAATCTGAAGCAGTCTCCAGGCTCTGAGCTGTCAGCACAGAGCCCGATGTGGGGCTTGAACTCATGAATTGTGAGATCATGACCTGAGCTGAAGTTGGACACTTGACCAACTGAGTCACCCAGGTGCCCCAGTTGTGCAGCTTTTTTATCCCAGAGCTGGGACATAGCCACAACCTCCTGCCTTCTGGTCAAGTGTTCTTCCCCTATAACAAGGTCTTTTGATGGTGGCAATATGAATAAAAATCAAGGGGAAATCCTACAAATTTTATCATTCAGAAAGCAGTTCCTTTTTTTTTTTTTTTTTTTTTTTTAATTTCAGAAAGAAGTTCCTAAATGACCCCTAGGTTGCACACCCTGTACTTGGAGCTGGGAACACAAAGATCAATAAAATATAGTTCTTCTCTTAAAGAGCTCATGGTCTAGATTTTGAGAAAGATAATGACTCAGTAGTGAAAGAGCTGTGACAGGACATCCAGGTATTTTAGAGACACCAAAGAGAGGTACCTTCCTTTGAAAACTATACAACCATTCTGATTTTCACTATGTCCAGGTAATTTAAGTCTTCCTGGAATACTTAGGGAATAATTCAGCTTTAGGGGGGTTTAAAAGCCACCTGCCTAGTCAGGTAATGTGGAGGTGTATGTGGTGCTGGAAGTGGGGGATGGGCTGTGTGCTCTGACCTCCGGAGCGCTGGGTTTGCATTTGTTCCAGCAGCCTCAGGGAGGACTAAGTGTACCCACACCTGGTGACCCACACCCAGGCACTGTGCCAGCCTCAGGATGAACCTGTGGCTCTCCCCTTCTGCAAAGAACCTGTTTGTACAGCTCCTGGTGGGGCATTGTCTCCTAACAGCAGGAACTAGCTGACGCTTAGCAAGGTGACATTGCATTTTCAAGGTCCAGTCTTGGCACCAGGATGCAGGCAGTTGAAAATACCCTGAGTGCCTCTCTAGAGGAAGTATGCAGAGTACGCACAACCACGGCTTCCCAGAAAGTAAGTTCTTGGGCTGAGGCCAGTGCAGGAGCAGGAGTCTGGCCAGGGGAATCCCAGAGGGCAGCACTGGCCCACCCTCAAACCAGGTGTACCCTGCAAAGGGGATTCTATTTGAAGTTGGTCACAGCCATTCAGCTTCCCAAAGAGGTGTTGTTCCCTGAAACCAACTCCCTGAAGAGAGTCCCTAAGTGCCTGTGTGTGTGCCACCCACTGAATGGATGGATGGATGGATACTGAGAATGGGGGCCAACTAGGGGAAAGAGATAAAGGAAGCATGGCAGAGAGGGTCTAAGAACACAGGGTCTGGGGCCAAATTGCCTGTGTTATCCTGTAGCCCTATGCAGGTAGTTTAGTATCTGGGGTGTAGTCTTCTCATCTGTAAAATGGGGAGAATAAAGGTAGCTACCTTGTGGTATTGTTGTCAGTATTAAGTGGATAAATACAGGTAAAGTGCTTGGTCCATAATAAGTATTTAATAATGTTAGCTATTATTAAAGCCTAAGACACAGTCCTTGTTCCCAATGGGATTAATCTAATGAGAGAAGAAAGAAAATCACACACGAAACAACAGCAAAGATGTGAAACTATATATAATCCAGTTCTAAGTTGTGTGGTGCAGAGTCCGAGATTAGAGACATTTGGCATCTCTCTTTATAGGTGAAGCCCACCTGTAAGAAAGGAGATAATTGGGGAGCATTAGAGCATAGTATGGACTCAAGAGACAGACCACCTGGGCTCTGAATTCTGACTCCACCAGTTACTACTGTGGGATCTTGATAGAGATGCTGTGATGGTTAATTTTATGTGTCAGCTTGACCACAAATGCCCAGATATTTAGTCAAAGATTATTCTGTGTGTTTCTGTGAAAGTGCTTTTGGATAAGATTAACATTTATTTTTTTTTTAATTTTTTTTTCAACGTTTATTTATTTTTGGGACAGAGAGAGACAGAGCATGAATGGGAGAGGGGTAGAGAGAGAGGGAGACACAGAATCGGAAACAGGCTCCAGGCTCTGAGCCATCAGCCCAGAGCCCGACGCGGGGCTCGAACTCACGGACTGCGAGATCATGACGCTTAACCACCTGCGCCACCCAGGCGCCCCTAATAAGATTAACATTTAAATCCAAATGAATAAAGCAGATTGTCCTCCCTAATGTGGGTGGGCCTCACCCAATTAGTTGAAGACCTGAATGGAACAAAATGGTTGACCCTTCTCTGAGGAAGAGAGGCTTCTTCACACCTGACTGCCTTAGAACTGGGATATCAGCTCTTTTCCTACCTTTGGACTCAACTGAAACATTGGCTGCTTCTGGGTCTTTAGTCTACCTTTCTTAGGACTATAACAACTACAAGAGCCTCAGGCCTTCAGACTTGGAGTGGAACCAAGCCATTAGCTGTCCTGGGTCTCTAGCTTGCCAACTGCAGATCTTGGACTTCTCAACCTCCATAATCACATAGCCAATTGTTTATAATAAACAATAAATCTTGGTTCCCTGTATCCCTCCCTCTCAAACTCCTTTTGGTTCTCTTTCTCTGGAAGACCCTGACTAATAAGATATTAATATTTCTAAGCCTCAATTTTCTCAGCTGTAAAATGAGGATTGATAGCACCTACTCACAGAGTTGCTACAAAGATTCAATGAATTCTTGCAACTGAGCATTGACACGGTACCTAACACATTAAGGTGCTCAACAGATGTTAAGTATTAGGGGGTATCAATTCCCTTCAGCCAGAGACCACCAGGAACACTTTTATAGTTGAAAAAGTTGGGTTCATTACTCACTGCAGTGAGGGGGAACACAGCATGGTGAACTGAGGGCTGTCTCAGTAAGACTGTGTTAGAAAAGACTTATTCTAAGTTTGAGTTTGTATTAGGTATTTTGAGAGGTTTTAAGGAAGGGGGCTTTGCTCTGGACTGGATGCTGTCGGGAAGCTGGGGTAATTCTGTATTTAGGGATCTATAGTAAGTTGAATTATGGTCCCCCAAGAGGTATGCCCAATTCTTAATCCCCAATACCTGTGAATGTGACCTTATTTGGGAAAAGGGTCCTTGCAAATGTAATTAAACAAGTGCTCTAGAAACAAGATCATCCTGGATTAACTGGATGGGCCTTCAATCCAATGACAAGAATCCTATAAGAAGAGAAGACACAGAAACAAAGAGGAGAGACACAGGGGAGAACAAAATGTGAAGACGGAGGCGACATTCGAATGATACATCTATAAGCTAAGGAACACCAAGATTTACCAGCAGTCACCGGAAGTGAGGGGGTAGGCATGGAACACATTCTCCCTCAGAACCTCCAGAGGGAACCAATCCTGATGGCATCTTGACTTCATACTTTTAGTCTCCAGAGCTGTGAGAGGATAAATGTCTGCTGTTTTGCCATTCAGTTTGTGGTAATTTGTTATGGAAGGCCTAGGAAACATACAATATCTCAATTAAAAAAATAAAAAAAAAAGGGAGGTTAGAGTGGAAGAGAGCCAAAGCATAAGAGACTCTTAAAAACTGAGAACACACTGAGGGTTGATGGGGGGTGGGAGGGAGGGGAGGGTGGGTGATGGGTATTGAGGAGGGCACATTTTGGGATGAGCACTGGGTGTTGTGTGGAAACCAATTTGACAAAAAACTTCATATATTGAAAAAAAAATCTTTAGAGAGCAGAATAGAGCAAGACTGAATTTGTAATTGATAAAGAAGGAGTGGTTACTCCCATTAACTAGGAGAGTGGTATGCTTGGTGTATTGTGATTTGAACAGCGTGCAAGTTGTATCTGTGTTCATGTGTAATCACAAAGTAGACTTGTTTCTGTCATGATCTACCGTGCTCACAGAGTGGCCTTGTCTTCTGTGGATGTTCTGTTTGGGCTCAACAGAACAGCACGGCCCAGCTGTGAATGCCAGGGCAGCTCTAGGATGTCAGAGGCTTCTTTTCCCTCTCTCTCTCTCTCTCTCTCTCTCTCTCTCTTTTTTTTTTCAGGAGCTTCTAAAAGAAGTCAATAATTTTTTAAAAGCCTCCATTATACCCAAATTGCCTTCTGGGACGTGGGGTATGAGAAATGGCCAGTCTTCCATTTTAGCCTTTCTTTGCTGCTTATTGAGAAGTTACTATTATCTGTCAGATTAGAAAATTTATGTTTCCTTCATTCCAAGAACTACATCAGGATTTGGTTCAGAGCACAGAGGCAACACATTTATCCTGTGACAAGTGAATTAAAATATGAGCAGTTCCAAGTGTCAAGAGTGTTTTCATCATTCTGGTTGTTCTCAAAGGAACTGATGGCAGTTTTCGTGCAGACACAAGCCAAGTTGTTGGTGCATCTCCAAGAGGCCCATAGCTTGGGATAACTCTTTGGGGAGAGCTAGCTGGAGCTGGACAGGTTTCTTTGCCATCCAGGGATGTTTTGCAAAGAATTTCCTTTATACAGTAAATGTGCACTCACTCTGGGTCATATCACTAGATGCTACAGTAATTAAAATCTTACTTACCCCATCTTAATCTATCGCTGCCTAAACACACACACACACACACACATATTCTTCAGAGATGCTGTGACACCCTCCTTCTGGCTTTCAGACTTTGGGATACTCTTCATTTTCCTTGTGAACTAATGAAGCCTTACAGAAACACTGCGTAACAGTGGGCTTTTGCTCTTAGCTCCCTTATTTTGAGCTCTTCAAAACTGAGATTAATTCACATGCTCCTAAGGTGGCTTCCTTTACTGTTCTAACCAACACGGATCTCCCCAAAGGCAACTCACAACTCAATACATGTTCCTATAGCCTTACCTATCCAAAAGCATGCAATATCTTTATGTCCCCAGTGCCAAAGATGTTTTTTCCCTTTAATACTCAAGTAATCATTTGTTATTTCTTTTATTTTGAATAATTGTTTTTCTTTTATTTTGAGAGAGAGAGAGAGAGAGAGAAGGAGCATGAGATAGGAGGGGCAGAGAGAGAGTGAGAGAGAGAGAGAGAGAGAGAGAGAGAGAGAGAGAATCCCAAGCAGGCTCTGCGCCATCAGTGCTGAGCCCAATGCGGGGCTTAAATTCATAAACCATGAGATCATGACCTGAGCTGAAACAAAGAGTCAGACACTTAACTGACTGAGCCACCCAAGCACCCCTCATTTGTTATTTCTTATTCTTAATTAATGTATCAGAATGCTATCAGTTGAAACAGAAAAAAAATCAACTAAGAGAGGCTTAAATAAATAAAAATTATTTTTACATATGAGAAGCCCAGAGTTAAGGTAGTTCCAAGGTAGGTTAACTCAGCAGTTCATAATGCAATAAAGAACATGGGTTCTTTCCTCTTACCACTCTGGTCAGTTCGCTGACTTTTCCTTTGGACTGGCTCCCCTCATGGTGGACAAGATGGTGGCTCCAGGTGTCACACTTTCACATAGTAACTGAATGACAGAGACAGCAATGGAGAATATCCCTTGTTTGGATGCCTGTTATAAAGATAGGAGAACTTTTCCCCGCAATCCCACAGCAGACATCTAGCCCTCTTGATAGAATTGTGTCACATGCCTATTCCTAAACCAGATACTGACAAATAGGATGGAATTCAATTCATTGACTTAATCAAAATTTGCTTCCTTGGGTTAAGGAGGTGCCTGAACTCCTAGTGAAGGAGATAGTCACTAGCTACATTTGAAAAACCAAAGAAGTATGGTGAGGGATGGCTCCTAGGTAGGAGACAGACAGAACCTACCTTTCCCAGAGATTTACAAAAGAAAACAGGTCCAGTAGTATCTGCACACATGTCACAAACCCATGTGATGTAGGGCCCCCTTGTGGAGTTATCTGCTTCCAGGTTAACTCAGAAACACACTGATTTCACCTGGAAATTTCTACCAAACCCAACACAAAGGAGGTCATAGAGGAGACAGACAACATTTTTTTTCTTCTAGTGCAAGCTCTAGAAAGGATTTCTGGGAGAAATATAAGCAAGGCATCAAATATATGAGATTATTTGGATTATGTTTCCTTGAGGATTTAACATACAGTGCTGTAGGATTTTAATTTTCTTTCATAAAATGCATTATAGTATGTGTGCTTGTTAGAGTGGTATAGCAGTCTGATTTTCCCCAGGGCTTAAAGTAAATAAAATTTTGGAGGGAATGAAGGAGTTAGGAAAAAACATTTCCTTGATCCATCCACAATCAGGAAGTAGAATTCCAAAAATTGATATTATTGGGTGTAGGGAGCTGAGAGCAGATAACTGTGCCTCTCCAGATGATAAAGGGTTTTTACTAGCTCTGATGATGATCTGGGTCTTCTTTCTCCATGCCAGCCCTCTCGTGGTGATATCAGAAATCACTTGCATCTGGCAGGTAGTTCAAGATGGCAAGTAGGAAAATATTAAACTCACCTCCTCCCACAGACACAACAAATCTACAGCTGCATATGGAATAATTTACATTTAAAAAGTCCTAAAATGTAGATGAACAGCACCTCTACAACAAAGGATTAAAGGGTAGCATCAAGGCAGGTAAGAGAGGCAGAGAAACACTCTCACTAAAACCCCACCACAGATGCAGTGGCCCACAGCCCACCCAGATGTCCCAATAAAGAGAATCTTAAAAGCAGCAAGAGAAAAGCAATTTTTTATGTATAAGGGAAAACTCATTAAGCTACCAGCAGATTTTTTTCAGCAGAAAATTTGTAGGCCAGAAGGGAGTGGCATAACGTATTCAAAGTACTGAAAGGAAAAATCTCCCAACCAAGAACAACCAGCAAGAATCTCATTCAGAATTAAAGGAGTTTTCCAGATAAGCAAAAGTTAAAGGAGTTTGTCACTATTAACTCAGGCATAGAAGAAATGTTAAAGTGACTTCTTTAAGCTGAAAACTAATTAATGACAAGAAAACATATGAAAGTAAAACCCTCACTGAAAAAGGTGGATATATAGCAAACATCGTATATTAATCACTCATAAAGCTAGTATGAAAGTAAAAAGGTAAAAGTAGTAAAAATAACTAACACTACAATAATAAGTTGAGATACATAAAATAAAGATGTAGGGATGCCTGCGTGACTCGGTTGAGCGTCAGACTCTTGATTTTTGCTTAGGTCACGATCCCAGGGGCGTGAGATCAAGCCCTACATTGGGCTCCATGTTGAGCATGGAGCCTGCTGAAGATTCTTTCTCTCCTTCTGCCCCTCTCCCCCACTCTCTAAGATAAATATGTAAAATGTAACATCAGAGACATAAACATGGGGGGAGTAAAAATGTGGTTTTGGAATATGCTCAAATTTAGTTGTTGTCTACTTAAAATAGACTGTTATATACATAGGATGTTATATGGAAACTTCATGGTAACCACAAAGCAAAAACTTATAGCAAATACACAAAAGAAAATGAGAAAAGAATCCAAAGAAACATAGCACTAAGGAAAGTTATCAAACCACAAAGAAAGAAAGAGAAGAAGAAAAGAACAGAAGACAACTACAAAAATAGGCAGAAAACAATTACAAAATGACAATAAGCACATACTGATCAATAATTACTTTGCAAATTTAAATGGACTAAATTCTCCAGTAAAAAGACATAGCGTGGCGGAGTCGACTTTTTAAAAAATGACTTATCTATATGGGGTGCCTAGGTGGCTCAGTCTGTTAAGTGTCTGACTCTTGGTTTCAGGTCATAACCTCACAGTTCACGAGTTCAAGCCCCTCATCAGGCTCCATGCTGACATGCGGAGTTTGCCTGGGATTCTCTCTCTTTCCCTCTCTGTCTGCCCTTCCCATGTGGGCTCTCTCTCTCTCTCTCAAAATAAATAAAAACTAAAAAAAAGACTCATCTATTTGCTGCCTATAGAGACTCACCTCAGAAGCAAGGACACAGAGGCTGAGAGTGAAGAGATAGAAAAAGATAGTGCACATGAATGGAAATGAAAAGAAAACTGTTGTAGCAATACTTATATTAGGTAAAATATATTTTAAAACAAATACAATAATAAAAGGCGAAAAAGGACATTACATAATGATAAATGGGGTCAACCTAGCAAGAAGATATAACATTTATAAGCATATATGCACCCAATATAAGAGCACCAAAATATGTAAAGCAAATATTAATGAATGAGAGAAACTGACAGCAATATAGTAATCATAGAGGACTTTAATACCCCCACTTACATGAATGGAGAGATCATCCAGATATAAAATCATTGAGGAAATAACAACTTTAAATGACATATTAGTCTGGATAAATGTATAGATATATACAGAACATCCCATGCAAAAGCAGAACACACATTTTTCTCAAGTGCATGTGGGACATTCTCTAGGATAGCTCACATGTTAAACGACAAAATAAATCTCCATAAATTCAAGAAGATCCAAATCATGTCAAGAATCTTTTATGACCATGATGGCACGAAATTAGAAATCAATTACAAGAAGAAAACTGGAAAAACCACAAAAATGTGGAAATTAAACAATATGCTACTGAACAACCAATGGGTCATCGAAAAAAAAGGAAGAAATTATAAAATATTAGAGACAAATTAAAACAGAAATACAGCATACAGAAATCTATAGGATGTAGCAAAAGTGGTTCTAAGAGGAAAGCTCATACCAGTACAGACCTACTTCAAGAAACAAGAAAAGTCTCAAAGAAGCTGACTTTACACCTAAAAGAACTAGAAAAAGAAGAACAAATGAAACCCAAAGTTGGTAGAAGGAAGGGAATAATGAAGGTAAGAGTGGAAATAAATAAAATTGAGACTAAAATTACAATAGAAACAGTCAATAAAACTAAGAGCTTGTTTCTTTTAAAAGATAACATTGACAAACCTTTAGCTATACTCACCAATATAAAAAGAATAGAGAGGACTGAAATAATATCAGAAATGAAAGAAGAGAAGTTACAACTGATACCACAGAAATACAACAAATCTTAAGAGACTATGATGAACAATTATACACCAGTGAATTGAACAACCTAGAAGAAATTCCTGGATAAATTCCTAGAAACATACAATATTCTAAGACTGAATTATGAAGAAACAGAACCACCATGATACATCATATTAACAAAATGAAAGATAAAAAATCATATGATTTTCTCAATAGATGCAGAAAAACAATTTACAAACTTCCACAGCCACTCATGATAAAAACTCCCAATAAAGTGGGTATAAAGAGAACATACCTCAAAATTAAAAAGGTTATATATAACAAACCCACAGCTAACATCATAGTCAATGGTGAAAAACTGGCACCTGGTTGGCTCAGTCAGGGGAGTATGCGGCTCTCAATCTCAGGGTCATGAGCTCAAACTGGATGTTACGTGGAGAGATTACTTAAATAAATAAAATAAACTGAATGCTTTTCTTCTAAGATCAGGAATAAGACAAAGATGTTCACTCTTGCCACTTTTATTCAACATAGTATTGAAAGTTTTAGCCGAGACCATCAGACAAGAAAAAGGAAGTAAAAAGCATCCACATTAGAAAGGGAGAAGTAAAACTATCACTATTTGCAGGTGACATGATACCATATGTAGAAAATCCTTAAGATTCCACCAAAAAACTATTAGAACTGGGGTGCCTGGGTGGCTTAGTTGGTAAGCGTCTGACTTCAGCTCAGGTCATGATCTCACGGTTCGTGAGTTCAAGCCTCACTTTGGACTCTGTGCTGACAGTTCAGAGCCTGGAGCCTGCTTCAGATTCTGTGTCTCCCTCTCTCTCTGCTCCTCCCCCACTCACACTCTGTCTCTCTCTCAAAAATAAATAAACATTAAAAAAAAGTTAATAAAAAATAAATAAATAAATAAATAAAAACTATTAGAACTAACGAATTTAGTAAAGTTGCAGTATACAAAATCAGTTGCATTTCTATACATTAAAGATGAACTATTAGAGAAATAAAGAAAAAAATCTACAATTGCATCAAACATAATAAAATACCTAAGAATAAATTTAACCAAGGAGATGAAAGGCCTATACACTGAAAACTGTTAAGACATTAATTAAAGAAATTGAAGATGATACAAATAAATGGAAAGATATATCATGCTCATAGACTGGAAGAATTAATATGTTCAAATGTCCATATTTCCAAAGCAATCTACAGATTCAATAATTTCCCTATCAAGATTCCAATGGCATTTTTCACAGAACTAGAACAAATAATTATAAAATTTGTATAGAACCATAAAAGACCCCAAATAGCCAAAGCAATCTTGAGAAAGAACAATGCTAGAGGTATCATACTCTGATTTTAAGCTGTACCACAAAGCTATAATAGTCCAAACAGTATGGCAATGATATAAAAACAGACACATAGAGCAATGGAACAGAATAGAGAGCCCAGAAATCACCAGCATCTGACTGCAAGATCCTTTTCAATCTTGAATAGGTATAGGTTTCCTCTTATATGAAGACTTACTTTTTCAAGGGTACTAAGTACACCTGGGAGACTGAAGCATCTGCTCTGGGGTTCTTAGCACCCAGGCTGTGGGCACTTACATAAAACACATTACGTGGACACATCCAGATCTTTAGAAACCTTACATTCATACCTTCCTTGCCCTTTGTTCTAGTATCTATTACTACATAACAAACCATCCCAGAATGCAATGGCTTAAAACATCATTTTATCTCACTTGTAGTTGTTTGTGTCAGGAATTCAGGAAGGGCTCAGCAAGGTGCTTAGTCTGTGGTCTACACAGCATCAGCTGAGGCAAGCAGGGATGAAGGATACATCTTTGACATGGCTTCTCCACTTGTGAGTCTAGTACCGTGGCATACTTCCCTCTCTCTGCCCCTCCCCACACAGTACCTCTTTCTCTAGGGCCTCTACACATGGGCTTAGGCTTCCCACAGCATGGTGATCTCAACATGTCCTATTTCTTAAATGGTAGTTGGCTTCCAAGAAACTGGAAGCAGAAGCTGTCAGGCCATTTAAGCACTATGTCCAAAACTGGCACAGCATCACTGATGCTGTATTCTATTGGTCAAAATAGTCATGGATCCCATCCATATGCAAGGAAGTCAAGAGATAGAGTCCAAGTTTGGGCCAGATTTGGGGAGACAACACTGTAGAAGAGCATACAGAAGATGTTGTTACAGCCATCTTTAGAAAGTACAATCTGCCACCTCCATTTAAAAAAAAAAAATTCTGACCTTTCTCTCTTACTTTATAGAGATTCCTTGACATTAAACCACATGTGTTGCACTTTTAAGAGCCCTAAATACACCGTGTACAGTGTTACAAATAGTGGTCCCTCAGTGGGGTGCCTGGGTGGCTCAGTCGGTTGAGCATCTGACTTTGGCTCAGGTTATGATCTGACAGTTCATGGGGTTGAGCCCCACGTCGGGCTCTGTGATGACAGCTCAGAGCCTGGAGCCTGCTTCAGATTCTGTGTCTCCGTCTCTGACCCTTCCCTGCTCTCTCTCTCTCTCTCTCTCTCTCTCTCTCAAAAATAAACTTTAAAAAAAATTAAAATGGTGGTCCTTCAGTAAGTCCCAACCAACTCAAAGGCTTGGAATTCAACTCATTAACTGATGAGTCAAAGACATGTCAGTGGTTGACTCTACACAATGGTTAATTTACACAATATTCTTCAGCCCTTCCCGTCCTTGCTGGTAGTGTATAGCAAAACTACACCATAGAGGCTATCATTCCTTTTAGAAAAAGGTAACTGTCAAGATTTGTGGGAGTCCCTGATGCTTATAAAATTTAGTCAAGGGGAACTATATGAAAAGATCAAGAGGATTGATAAAACAAATGAGGAGGAAGAGAGAAGGGAAGACACAAGGGGGTTTCCAGGGAGGGTGTATCTGATTGGCTGATCCTAGGTCACATGTTCATGGGAAAGTGAGTATCATTGTCAACTGCTTTCTCTCATCAAGAGTCATAAAGTGGGAATTCCCTAAAGCAGAAAGGGAGTTTAAGTGATAGGGAGCCAAATTATGGACAATCATGCCCATTCCACAACCACTCAGTTATTCTATAACGATTTATGGGGGATTCTGTGTGTGCCAGCCCTTTATCAGGCACTGAAAATAAAAGGTGAACAGGAGAGATTGGAATTTATCTTTCTGTTGGAGAATGACCAAAAATAAAGAAAAAAAACAACATATTTTAGATAATGATAAGAGGGATGGAGAAAATAAAATTGAATAATAGGATGGAGGGTTGCTGGGGAATATATGGGGTTTCGCCAGGGGGTGCGGAGGGGTGGTGAGCAGAGATTGCTTTAAATGAGATAACCTGGGAAGGCCCCTCTGAAGAGGTAGCAGTAGCTGGGTGGAAATCTAAGAGATGTGAAGGAGTCAACTCTGTGAAGACCTGGGGAAAGAGCCTTCCCTGTACAGGGAAGGGCACATGCAAAGGCCCTGAGGTGGGAACACATGACAAGCTATGAAGGAAGGAAGAGGAGCCATTTTGCCTAGGGAAAAATGAGCAGCAGAGAAGTCTGAGATGACATTCAAGTAGCAGGCTTTAAATGGTGTCTAGGTCTCCTTAGACACCATTTATAATACATAAGACACTCTACATGGACACATCCAGATACAAGAGATAGGCTTTTACATTTGGGGGTATGGTACCCTTTCTTATGGTAGGGACAGTACTGTGTTAGAAGCAGGGTTAAGAATGGTTTTGTGGAGGGGTGCCTGGGTGGCTCAGTCGGTTGAGCGTCCGACTTCGGCTAAGGTCATGATCTGTCAGTCTGTGAGTTCAAGCCCAGCATCAGGCTCTGTGCTGACAGCTCGGAGCCTGGAACCTGCTTCAAATTCTGTGTCTCCCTCTCTCTCTGACCCTCCCCCACTCATGCTCTGTCTCTCTCTGTGCGTCAAAAATAAATAAAAACATTAAAAAAAAATTTTTTTTTTTTAATGTTTTTGTGGACTCACTGAAGCTTTCAAGCTTCTTGGCCACACTCACTATAAGATATCATACCCAGTATGTACTGGGTAGTGGAATAACATATATATACATGTGAGAGTTAATTTTTTGTGTCAGTTTAGCTAGTTGCAGTATCCAAATACTTGGGGAAACATCAAGTATTGTTGCTGTGAAGGTATCCTTTAGATGAGATTAACATTTAAATCAGTACGTTTTGAGTAAAGCAGATTCTCCTCCATAATGTAGGGGGGGGAGGGGCTCATCCAATCAGTTGAAGGATTTAAGAGAAGACAAACTGAGGTGCCCAATGGAAGAGGGAATTCAGCTTCCAGACTCTCAATCTCATTCTCTCCTTCTCTCCCTCTCTCCTCTATTTCTCTGGAGAACCCCAATGAATACAACATACATCTTATATTCACAAAACAGTACTTACTTTTTTACATACAATCTAGTTTTCTCTATTGTTGTCCATTATAGAATATAAATGCCACTACAAACCTTCATGCCTGTGAGGTTTTCCCCTCCTTTCCCTCTGAGTTACCAGCACCTTCATACTGTCTCAGTTCTTGGAGTGGTAATGAGTCATAAAATGGGAACATGACTGGGGCGCCTGGGTGGCGCAGTCGGTTAAGCGTCCGACTTCAGCCAGGTCACGATCTCGCGGTCCGTGAGTTCGAGCCCCGCGTCAGGCTCTGGGCTGATGGCTCGGAGCCTGGAGCCTGTTTCCGATTCTGTGTCTCCCTCTCTCTCTGCCCCTCCCCCGTTCATGCTCTGTCTCTCTCTGTCCCAAAAATAAATAAAAAACATTGAAAAAAAATTAAAAAAAAAAAAAAATGGGAACATGACTTAGAACTTTCTTAACTCAACTTTTGTCATCTTACAAACAAGGACACTGAGGAATAGAGATGAAGTGATTTACCTTTGATTCCTTGTATCCTAAGAAGTTGTCATTTGATAACAGCCATGCAAAGGCTGTAATATCAAGTCATGTCCTCTCCTTAGGTATGTGCTTTTTAAAAAATATTTATTTATTTATTTTTAGGGGAGGGATGGGAGAGAGAGAGAGAGAGAGAGAGAGAGAGAGAGAGAGAGAGAATCTCAAGCAGGCTCTGCACTGTTAGCACAGAGCCCAACATGGGACTCGATCTCACAAACTGTGAGATCATGACCTGAAATCAAGAGTCTGACACTTAAGTGACTGAGCCACCCAGGTGCCCCAGGTATGTGCCTTTTGGAAAGATGATTGCCAGAGAAGAACTGCTTAAGCCAAAGCAAGCCTGCCTAAGGGTAGATTTCAGGCACAGCTGCATCTGGTGAGGGAGCCAGGTAGGGAAAAGAGCTGGGACAGCATTTTCCCAGTCCTCTTAGATTGCACTAAACTGCCTGCCTGGTATACAATCACTTCTCTTCATAATAGTTGATACACTGGTTAGTCATTACCAATTTTTGTTTCTTCTTGATGCTTGTGCCTGGTGCAAAAGCAGTTGTGTCTTTTGTTTTCTTGCATTGTCAGTAAGCCAAAGCCAGAGTGAATCTCCAGAGGATGAGTCCTTTAGTGTGAAAAGATAGTGTCCCAAAGTCAGGCAAGAGGCTGATGGGTGAAGGGTGCCGCAAATCCTACCCTTCACTCTTAATGCAAAGCTCTTACACCTGCTGAGAATAAGCATCTGGTGTAAGTCACCCAGCCTTTAGTTTCCTGCCTGTCAGGTTTTGCCCACAGGGACCCTTACAAACATCATAAGGAGATGTTGCAGTGGGCACAGATCAGTGAATAAGATGGCAAGTCATGGGTAGAATGATATTCTGAAGACCTGCCCAGAAATCTGATCCACAAGTCTTTTTCACTCTTGAAGCCAACTTGGCACCTCAATGAAATGTGGGAAGTGAACAGCTTTCATAAAAAAATTTTTTTATTGTTTTCAGTTTTGGCTCTCTAGATTTAATTTGGTTTATCTTTTGTAAATAGCAGAAATGTTGGGGAAGCATTTCTTTCTTTGAAGCCTCTTGAATTAGAGTTATTTCTGTGTATTTCTTTCTCATCTTCCATACCGAACTCTAAGTTCTAAAAGGCACCATGTTCCAGGACACCTGGGTGGCTCAGTTGGTTCAGCCTCTGACTTCAGCTCAGGTTATGATCTCGAGGTTCATGGGTTCAAGCCCCGCGCCGGACTCTGTGCTGACAGCTCAGAGCCTGGAGCCTGCTTTGGATTCTGTGTCTCCCTCTCTCTCTGCCCCTCCCCCACTCATGCTCTGTCTCTCTCTGTGTGTCAAAAATAAATAAAACATTTTTTAAATTAAAAAAAAAGCGTACACTTAACTTGATGAGCACTGAGTAATGTATAGAATTGTTGAATCACTATATCGTACACCTGAAACTGCATTGTACATTAATTATACTGGAATTTTAAAAAAAGGAACATTCATGATTCATAGGAAGGGGTCAAAATATCAACATTAACGGGAGTTTAGAAGAAGCTGATTCCAACCCTCATAGAGAACTTTGAGGGGTTTGAGACTTCAGTGGAAGAAGTAACTGCAGACGGAGTGGAAATAGCACAAGAACTAGGATGGAAAGTGGAGCCTGAAGATAGGACTGAATGGCTGCGATCTCATGATAGAAACTTAACGGATGAGGAGTTGCTTCCGATAGATGAGCAAAGACAGTGGTTTCTTGAGATGGAATCTACTCCTAGAGAAAATGATGAGAAAATTGTTGAAATGACCACAAAAGAGTTATAGTACATAAACTTAGTGGATAAGGCAGCACCAGGGTTTGAGAGGACTGACTCGAATTTTGAAAGAAATTCTACTGTGGATAAAATGCTACCAAACAGCATCGTGTGCTACAGAGAAATCGTTCATGAAAAGAAGAGTCAATTGATGTGGCAAACTTCATTGCTGTCTTATATTAAGACACTGCCACAGCCACCCCACCTTCAGTAAATGCCACCCTGCTCAGTCAGCAGCCATCAACATTGAGCAAGACCCTCCACCAGCAGAAAGATTGCAATTCAATGAACGCTCAGATGATGGTTAGCATTTTTTAGCAATAAAGTATTTTTAAACTAAGGTATGTACATTGGCTTTTTAGACATCATGCTGTTGCAAAGTTAATAGACTAACAGTATAGTATAAATGTAAATTTTATATGCAATGAGGAAAACCAAAAAAAAAATCATTTGAGTCACTTTATTGCAGCGTTCTCTTTATTGCAGTTGTCTGGAACAAAACCTGCAATATGTGCGAGGTATGCCTGTGTAGATTCTGTCCTCCAGGAATGTATCCGTTGATAGGTTTGGGCTGGAAGGAGGTAGGGGCTGGTTGGTGGATGAGTTGGCTCTTTCTGCACAGATGAAAAAGACTGTGCATTTGCAGGAATGACTCTGAAGGGGAGCAGACTTCCACCCAGCTTCTCTCAAACACGGCCTTCAGGACAAGCACTGGGGGGCACTGAGTGTTGCTCTCAACAGCATTTGCCCAAGAGCTGCTCACAAATTGTAGGTACTTCCATGCTGATCTGTTCTGGTTGGCTGCACTTAAGCAAAAATGGTGGGGGGGAACCCTCAAATTTTTGACCCTTAAAGGAAGTGTGATTCCACCCCTTCTAATACCTACCTTTTGGCAAATAATTCCACCAAATTTCTAGTGAAAGTTTGGGTCTGTTCTGATTTACCTTAACCAGAAGGCACCCTCACTCTGGACAGTTTCCTTTCTTTAGGAAAAGACAGGGGGGAAAAGTTGGTGCTTTGTGGTAGCAAGCATGCCTCTTACTAGCCAAAGTAACCTCTCTGAACCCAAGTTTCCTCATCTCTATGATGGGGCAATAATACGTACCTTGCAGGTTTATTATGAGAATTAGAGATAATGCATGCAACGTGCCAAGGACAATACCTGATAAGTAGTAGCAATCCTCATTATTAAGGTAGAAATATCCTACCTTTTAAGAAGACTCCTGCCACTAAAATGCAGGAACAAATTCCTTTAAATGGAGTATTTGTCCTCCTGATATTTGTCTCCCTTTTTTAATGCAATATCAAAAATAACATTATCCTGATGAATTAATTTCCCTAACATATAAACACCCCAAATTTTAGATCAGACACCAGAAGTGGGGATGCACCCAGTCTCAAAGCCAATTTTGTCCGAGTAAGAGAACTCAGAAAAGTAGAGAGGTCATATATTTCATAGAACTGATGAGGTCTTTCCAGACAGATCTCGTGGTTACAATATGAATGTTCTGTGATTACCCCAGCAGTTCAGAGTAAAAAGTGAATGGAATGATTGTGACAAAGCTTTGGTAAATTTTTAGTTTGGTTTTGCATTAGTCTGGCAGAGAAGGATATTTTTTTTCCAGCATGAAAGCTGATCTTTATCTTTCTTGGCCCTGGGTTCTGCCATTCTTTAAAAAATTTAGACCTGCTCTGTTCTGCAAGCCGTTCAATGTAGGTGAGAGTGCTACATGCAGCTTCTCCTGGGTGAGCGTCAGGAAACCTCAGGGTTGTTCGAACTTTAATGGCCTGATATAGAATTGAAGACCCTTCATATAACTCCTGGAGATTGGGTTTTGAAGGTTCCATTGGATTCAGATCCATCTTGACCCTGAATTCCCCCCAGTGGTGCCCAGACGGAGTTGAAAACATCAGGGGTCGCTAAGCATTCACCTCCCATTTACATTCAACCTCACATGTTCCAGAGTTGCTCTAAAGCCAGAGTAAACCTGGCCTCTCAGTGCCTTCACCTACTCATTGCCCTCAGCCCTAAACCCTAAGCTTGAATCAAACCCAACTGTGCAAATATCTTGGTACCTTTTTCTGGGCAATAGAGGAACTGGCAAGGAGCCAATCCCTGGGTGAAATGCCAGAGCTCTTATTATATAAGAAACCTGTTTGACTTGCTCATGTCAGAGTGGAGGCTTCATAATGCTGTGTCATTCCACTGGTATAAGTAACCTGTGATTTAGTAGCTTTTCAAAGTGAAATCTGAATATGCAGAAGATGTGGTCTTAGATCTGCAAACGTTTTTTGTTTTGTTTTGTTGTTTTAATTTCTGATCAACATGCTTTGGAACACTGTCTTTAAGTGGCTGCTGTCTCACCTGTATGAGTGGCTACAAGTGGCTGTCCTCAGGCTGGTTTACAGTTCTCTGTGGTGGACAGTGTAACCAGTATAAACAGTAGACCTTAACTGCTCTACACCGCTCTGGTTTTTGTTTGTTTTTGTTTTTGTTTTTGTTTTTGTTTTTGTTTTTGTTTTTGTTTTTGTTTTTCAGATCAACCTTGTCATAGTGTTATAAAGAACCCCCCCAACTCTTTGGATTATTGGACTGAGTACTGAATTGATAATAGCTGACAATAGTAACCAACACTTATGGAGAACTTAACCTTGTGTCAGGCACAGTCCTAAGTGCTTTACGAGTATATGCTCGTTCAACCTGGCAACCACTCTTTGAGACAGATGTTATTACTACCCTGATTTTAAAATGAGGAAACTGAAGCATGGAATAGTTAACCCATATCTCCAAACTCATGCGGCCGGAAAATGGTCAGCTAGGAGTTGAAGCAAAGAGTCTCTCAACTGCTACACCATACTGCCTGTCCTAGAGTTAGGGACCTAGGATCCAGCCCCACTTCTGGGTATTTTTGTAAGATCAACAACCTAGCCAATCACCTCGCCATCCTCGCTAGAAACCTGAGGGCTGCCCTAAATTCCATTCTCTCCTTCTCTCTCTCTCTCTCTCTCTCTCTCTCTCTCCCCCTTCACATCCAGTAAATTACTATGCTCCATCATCCCAGGTTCAAAAAGGCATGCCTCATCAGTTCCTATATAGTCTCACATCATTATAATCCATCATCCGAGCTGCTTTCTGATATTCATATGGGTCATCTAACTTCCTGTCTAGCTATTGAGGAAATCTGTGATTTGAGGGCTGTATCTGAACTTCCTTCTGTCTTCAGGAAACTGACATTGTGTGAGTCCTGGTGAGGATCCATTTACTTGTCCTCTTGGCCCCCTGGAAGCTACAGCTTGGGTACTATACACCTGGGTTTGACCAGTTAGATCCTCCTGCCTGAGCCTGAAGGATACAAAGAAGCAGGAAAGGTTTAGGATTTGTACCTGCAGTGGCGATGGCAACCAGGACCCGGTACAGTGTAAATGTAACTTTTATATGCAGGGATAGTGGTGGTGGTGGAAACTGTGTTTGCATTATGAACAGATTCTGCTTATCTAAGCTGCCTCCCCAGCACCCCTACTTATTTCCTAAACCCAGTTCTCTGGAATTCTCATGAACTCTAGCGGCTACCAAATATCCAATTAGTATAGCCTTTTTCTTCACAAATTAACCAGAGCTTGATTCTGGTTTTTTGCAACCAAGAACTTTGATGAAAAAAATTTGGTTCCAGGAGTAGGTTGCAATAAACAAACAAGTCGAATCTGACACCGGTCAACTGTCTTCGTTGTTGAAGACAACTAATCAGAAATGGGTAACTGGCAGCCTATGGCACGCAGGAGAGGAGTTGCCGATAGCAACGGAATTACTATCCGTGGTCAGCAGACATCACGTATCCACCGAAAGCCACGGCTTGAGGAAACTGAATCGCTGCCACCATAAAATAGTTTGAAGGATGTGAGAAATTTAAGGATGACAGAATTCTTTCTTATTTAAAGACTGAAACGAGGGGCTTTCTATGACTATGCAGAAAGAAGTTCCTTGCAACTGTAGAACAGAGGGAGCCGAAAAATGAAAGCATAACTTAATCCTGCAGATTGCCAAATAATCTTGCCAGTTGAATTCATACACAGCCCTGCCAGATCTTTTGTGTGAAATTTAGGGCACTGAGTCTCATTTCTGTATCTGCAACACTTAGCAAAGAGCCTGGCCCTCACCCAATAAACCCTTGTAAAATGAATGAATAAATCATCAAATTAAAAGTAAAAGAACTCTGTTAACATTCTTCTTTCTTTTAAATTAGCAAAGCAGTGATAAGGCAATGACTGTTACGATCGCACACTTCATATTTTGCCTTCAGTGGCATTAAAAATTAGTGACTCCTCTAATCCCATCACAGTTATCTCAAGACAGAAAACAAAATTAGGAGACGTAAATTTTACTGTAGCCTGAAAGCAGAGCTCCGTCCTGCTGCAATCGTCTCCTCTTTGGGAATTGTAAGCGTTCAAAAATGTATCTTGGAATAATTTGGTATAGACTTTTAAGAAATGAAGAGTAGAGGTTGCAGCCTTTCCAAAGACAATGAGGTCTTCCTGGGGTGACATCAGGGATTGCTCAGTAATCTTCCAGATAGAGTGGCAGTGGAGTCACGAACCCTTCAGAGCGCATGCCCTCTGGGATCCAAATGGGCAAAGTAGCGGAAGAAGATAAACCAAAGAGCAAAT
This sequence comes from Felis catus, assembly GCF_018350175.1. Taxonomy (NCBI): domain Eukaryota; kingdom Metazoa; phylum Chordata; class Mammalia; order Carnivora; family Felidae; genus Felis; species Felis catus. The sequence continues at coordinate 78,553,724 of NC_058369.1, forward strand.
CGTCTCTTTCTTTTTGCTGATGGAAAGATGAGTCCAATCTCTTCAGTGGACCCTCAGTTTCTGGTTCCCAACAGGTGATGAAAGTTTATGTGGCACCTTTTGTGACTTAAGTATCTGGACAGGCATAGCATGGACACTTGCTCTTATTCTGTGAATACTGGTGAGGATCTTGGACTTCCTGCCCCTCCCAGGTTGCTGTCGTGTGATCCAAACCCCTCACGCTGTCAAAGTCCCTGTCCTGTCTTGATCTGCTAGTCTCGCTATCTTATTTAGAACACACTAGGTGCCTTCTGTGCCAAGCCTGGACTTGAATCCCAGACTGCCCATTTCTGGCTGTGTGACCATGGGCAAATTACTTAACTTTTCTGTTCTTCTCATTCAACATCTATAAAATTGGCTTAAAAAGCGAGAATTAAGTATGACCATTTATGAAAAGTGTGTAGCATAGGGTCTGATTCATGGTCGGACCTCACTATGATTATGATTATGATTATGATTATGATTATGATGGGTCTACATGCCCCATGACCAGCTTCTCCTTGATGGTTTGACTAATTTCCAACTTTTTTTCCCCATGACTTCTCAGACCCATACATGTAGGAAAGTTGTGTGATTCTAAAGCTTCTCAATAGTATGTGTGCTGTCCTGCTGGTAGATAGCAGAAACCTCCTACAATTCAGCCCCCTGGCCCAGGCTTTTTCCAGGAAATCGCGCCTATTGTTTCAGAAAGATAGGAAAGCAGTCAAGTCTGCTCTCTTTGTAACAGGTCAACTCTCACGTGAACTGACTGAGCTCTGCTTTTCCTTAGTGCTTAGTCCACTAATTCTTCCCAAAGATAGCTTCTCCTTTCAGCATCTCTCCTAAGGACAGTGAATCCTGTGAACACTTCTGTTTCCTTCTTAGCTGCGGCTGCTAAAAAGAACAAGACCCTTGCTGGCAAAGAGTCAGAACCTGGGACTGGCTGCTTTTGCCTGAAGATCCTACCTTTACCTGGTTTCTAATCGAATCAGCGATGCCACTTTAAAATTTATCTCAAAGGGGCGCCTGGGTGGCGCAGTTGGTTAAGCGTCCGACTTCAGCCAGGTCACGATCTCGCTGTCCGTGAGTTCGAGCCCCGCGTCGGGCTCTGGGCTGATGGCTCAGAGCCTGGAGCCTGTTTCCGATTCTGTGTCTCCCTCTCTCTCTGCCCCTCCCCCGTTCATGCTCTGTCTCTCTCTGTCCCAAAAATAAATAAACGTTGAAAAAAAAATTTAAAAAAATAAAAAATAAAATTTATCTTAAAGAGGGGCACCTGGGTGGCTCAGTCAGTTGAGTGTCCGACTTCGGCTCAGATCATGATCTCGCGGTCTGTGAGTTCGAGCTCCATGTCAGGCTCTGTGCTGACAGCTCAGAGCCTGGAGCCTGCTTCTGATTCTGTGTCTCCCTCTCTCTCTGCCCCTCCTCCACTCATGCTCTGTCTCTCTCTGTCTCAGAAATAAACAAACATTAAAAAAAATTTTTAATTTGTCTTACAGAAAACATGCCTAAAAATATTTTTGTAAGTGTATGTTTCATTAGAACACAGTTAATGGTAGCAAAAAATAAGAAACTATCGATGGGGATAGTTTAAATAAGTTACACACTATTTAGGCAATGAATTAGTAGCTAGCCATTAAAATAATGCATTTGGTCCAAATGGGCTGACATGGAGGGATATCTAAAACACGTGAAAATTGTTTAAAAGTTACATGATTCCTTTTTAAAATTATTATTATAGTCATGATTGGGCATGGAGGAAAGCCTAAGATACACTCCAAGCCAGCAACAGTGATTTCTCAAGATAACAGACTTAAAAAGGGAGAAGGGAACATTTCACTTTTTACTTTATATAATTCTGTGACATCCGAATTTTTACAGTAAGTATTACTTTTGCAATAATTCCCCCTAAAATCTTAAGACTCCACAACCTTTCTTTCACCTTTTACTTTATGTGATTTTATTATATCTGAGTTCTTATAATAAATGGGTATTGCTTTTGGAATAATTTTCAATAGTCTTCAGACCTCCCAATTATATTTCAACAAAATGTCTGTTCCTCACTTCCAACAGCCCTTCCTCCAGACAGGAGGTTAGCTTTCTTACAAACAAGAGGATTTATCTTGTGAGGAACGTGTGGAGCCAAGAGAAGACAAATTTTGGGTGAATGGCTACAAATCCTCATCCTATTAGTGGACAACCACTATTCATTTATCCAGAACTATTTATTGAGTATTTACTAATTCTAGGCACTTCTCTAGGAACTGGGAATATATGCTCAAGATTGGCAATGTCATGCCTCAGTAGACCATTCTTTCTAGTGAAAGTCTCCCTAATTAAAGAAAATTGTTTCTCTTCTCTGCTCTTCTTGAGTACCCTGGGCAGATTTTGAAACAGGTCTTTTGCAATTAGCCTTCTGAAGCCAAGCAGATGTCAGAAATATTGTTGGCCATAAATATTGTGTCAATAATTTTCAGTGCCAGAGGTAATGAAAATATTTTTCATTGTACCCAATAGAGAGACATAGAAACATGGAAATCTCCCAATCATAAAATATTCTAAAATCACAGCATTTGAAAGAATTTTAATGATATTTCTATCGAGAGTCCATGTTGCTATTTATACGGTCCTTCTTTCCTCCCTTTCTCCTTTCCTCCCTCCATTTCTTCCTTCCCTCAGCAAATGGCCAGTGACCATCTGCTGTCTTCAAGACATCTAGCCTCAGGGCGCCTGCATGACTCAGTCGGTTGAGCGTCAGACTTTGGCTCAGGTCATAATCGTAGTCTGAATCCTCATCCCATTTGACCATATGAAGTGCCAGTGTTGAGCGGGTCCCCATCCCAAACCTATGTTCCTCTGGCAACCTCCAGGGAAAGCACACATATCCCCATATTCCACTCCAACTGCAGTTATAGCCTCCACTCACAACATGATGCTCTCTTCTCTCCAGCTCACTTTTGCTACCTCATTTACAGGATCTAGAACTTCCAGTACAGTGTTGAATAGCAACGATAAAAATGGGTATCATTCCCTGATTCCTGATCTTAGGGGGAAAGCGTTAAGTCTTTCATCGTTAAGTGCAATGTTAGCTGTGTGTTTTCCATAGATGCTTTTTAGCAAGTTGGGGGAGTCCTCTTATAATACCTACTTTGTTGAGAGTCTTATCAGGAATGGATGTTTAATTTTGCCAAATGTTTGTTCTCCATCTATTCTGATGATCATGGTTTTTCCTTTTCAGTCTGTTAGTATAGTTAGTTACATTAATTTTGTAAAAAATTAAACCAGTGTTACATTTCTAGGATAAACTCTGCTGTTCCTAATGTATTATCCCGTTAATATATTATTGGATTTATAAATTTTAGTTTAGAATTGTTGCATCTGTTTTCATGGGAGATATTGGTCTGTAGTTTTCTTTACTTGTAATACATTTTTCTGAGTTTATTATGAGAGTCATGCTGACCTTATAGAATGAGTTGGGAATTATTCCCACCTCTTCACTTTTGTGGAAGATCTTGTATACAACTGATATTATTTCTTCATTAAATATTTAGTATAATTCACCAGGAAAGCCATCTGGCCCTGGAATTTTTTTTCTTGGAATGCTTTAACCAGAATTAAATTTCTTCAAAATCTATAGGGATATTTAAGTTTTTAATTTTTTCTTAAGTGGACTCTTGAGTTACTTCCATTTCTTGGCTATTGTAAATGATGCTGCAATAAGCGTAGGACTGCATATATATTTTTAAATTAGTGTTTTCATTTTCTTCAAGTAAAAACTCAGAAATCAAATTACCAGATCATATGGTATTTCTACTTCTAATATTTTTAGGACTCCATACTATTTTCCACAGTGCTTATACCAATTTACGTTCCCACCAACAGTGTACAAGCCTCCCCTTTTTCTCTACATTCCTGCCAACACTCATTTCTTTCTTTTTGATAACAGCTATTCTGAATGGTGTGGGGTGATCTCATTAGAGTTTGATTTGCATTTCCCTGATGATTAGTGGTGTTGAACATCTTTTCTTGTGTCTCTTGGCCATCTGTACATCTTCTTTGGAAAAATGTCTATTCAGGTCCTCTGTCCATTTTTAAATCAGATTATTTTTTCAGTGTTGAGTTACATGAGTTCTTTATATATTTTGGAAATTACCCCCTTATCAGATGAGTCATTTGCAAATATCTTCTCTCATTCACCTAGGATGCCTTTTCATTTTATTGATGATTTCTTTCTCTCTCCAAAAGCTTTTCATTTTGATGTAGTCTCATTGTTTATTTTTGTTTTTGTTGCCCTTTCCTGAAGAGACACATCCATACACATGCACATGAGATATATAAGACACATCTTACATATAAGACTGATGTCCAAGAGTTTATTGCTTATGTTTTCTTTTAGGAATCTTATAGTTTCAAGTCTTACATTTAGGTATGTAATCCATTTTTTATTTTATTTTTGTACATAGACTAAGAAAGTGGTCAAGTTTCATTCTTTTGCATGTAGCTGTATAGTTTTCCGGCACCATTTATTGAAGAGACTCTTTTCCCTATTGTATATTCTTGGCTCCTTTGTCATGGATTAATTACCATAGAAGGGTAAGTTTACTTTGGGATTCTCTGTCCTATTCATCTATGGCTCTACTTTTCTGCTAGTACTGTACTGTTTTGATTATTACAGCTTTGTAGGATAGCTTTGTGATACTTCCTAGCTGTGTTCTTCTTTCTCATAGTTTCTTTGGATCTTTGGGGTCTTTCAGGATTCACTACACATTTGAGGATTTTTTTGTTATAGCTCTGTAAATACTTTGGTATTTTGATAGAGATTGCTTTGAACCTGTATATTCCTTGTGTAGTATGGACATTTTAACAATATTAATTTTTCCAATCATGAGCATGATGTACCTTTTCATTTATTTGTGTTGTGTTCAGTTTCTTTCATCACTATCGTTTAGTTATCAGAATACAGGTCTTTCACCTCCTTGATTAAATTTACTCCTAGGTATTTTATACTTTGTGATGCAATTGTAAATGTGATTGTTTTCTTTATTTCTCTTTCTGCTGCTTCCTAATTAGAGTATAGAAATGTAAGATATTTCTGGGGTGCCTGGATGGCTCAGTCGGTTGAGTGTACGACTTGGGTTCAAGTCATGATCTCACGGTCTGTGAGTTTGAGCCCCACGTCGGGCCCTGCACTGACAGCTCAGAGCCTGAAGCCTGCTTCAGATTCTGTGTCTCTCTTTCTCTCTGCCCCTCTCCCACTCATGCTCTGTCTCTCTCTGTCTCAGAAATAAATAAACATTTAAAAAAATTTTTTAAATGTAAGATATTTCTGTATGTTAATTTTGTATTCTGAAACATTACTGAATTCATTTATTCTAAGAGTTTTTTGGTGGAGTCTTTAGGGTTTTCTACATAATAGCATCTTATCATCTGCAATTAAAGACAGTTTTACCTCTTCCTTACCAATTTGGAAGCCTTTTATCTCTCTTTTTCGTCTGATTGCTGTGGCAAAAACTCCTAAAACAATGTTGAATGTAAGTGGCAAGAGTGGATATCCTTGTCTTGCTCCTGATCTTAGGGGAAAAGCTTTCAGCTTTTCACCATTGAGTATGATGGGTTTGTCATATATGGCCTTTATCATGTTGAGGTATGTTCCCTTTAAACCCACTTCGGTGAGAGTTTTTTATCATGAATGGATGCTGCATTTTGAAAAATTCTTTTTCTGCATTTATTGAGATGTTCATATGGTTTTTATCCTTCATTATGTTAATGTGATTAATTTTCAGCTATAAAACCATCCTTGCATCTCTGGAATAAATACCACTTAATCGTGGTGAATTGTAAAACACAATCTGTTTCAATGTATGTTGAATTTAGTTTGTCAACATTTTTAAGAATTTTTGCATCTCTTGGGGCTCCTGGGTGACTCAGTAGGTTAAGCACCCGACTTCAGCTCAGGTCATGATCTCACAGTCTGTGAGTTCAAGCCCCACGTCAAGTTCTGGGCTGACAGCTCAGAGCCTGGAGCCTGTTTCAGATTCTGTGTCTCCCTCTCTCTCTGCCCCTCCCGCACTCATGCTCTGTCTCTCTCTGTCTCAAAAATAAATAAACATTTAAAAAAAATTTTGCATCTCTTTAAATCAGGGATATGGTCTGTAATTGTCTTTCTTTTATAATATATTTGCCTGGTTTTGGTATTAAGGCAATGCTGGCCTTGTAAAATGAATTTGGAAGTATTCCTTTCTCTTCAATTTCTTAGAATGATTTGAGAAAATAGATATTAATTCTTATTTAAATATTTGTTAGAATTCACGTGTGAATCTATTTGGTCATGGACTTTTGTTTGTTGGAAGTTTTTTTTTATTAATAATTCAATTCTATTACTATTAATTTGTCTGTTTAGATTTTCCATTTCTTCATGACTCAGTCTTGAGAGATTGTATGTTTCTAGGATTTTTATCAATTTCTTCTAGGTTGTCCAATTTGTTGGCATATAATTTTTTCTTGTCATCTTTTTTTTTTTCTCAACGTTTTTTTTTTATTTTATTTTTGGGACAGAGAGAGACAGAGCATGAACGGGGGAGGGGCAGAGAGAGAGGGAGACACAGAATCGGAAACAGGCTCCAGGCTCTGAGCCATCAGCCCAGAGCCTGACGCGGGGCTCGAACTCACGGACCGCGAGATCGTGACCTGGCTGAAGTCGGACGCTTAACCGACTGCGCCACCCAGGCGCCCCAACATTCTCATTTGTCTTAAGATATATTTTGATTTCATCTTTGATTTCTTCATTGGCCCATTAGTTGTCTAGTAACATGTTGTTTAGCCTGCACGTTTATGGGTTTTTTCCAACTTTTTTCTTTTAATTTATTTTTAGTTTCATACACTTGTGTTTGAAAAAGATGCTTGATAAGATTTGTCTTTTTAAATTTATTGGCACTTGTTTTGTAGCCTATGTGACCTATCCTGGAGAATGTTTCATGTCCATTTGAAAAGAATGTGTATTCTGCTGTTCTCGGATGGAATGTTCTGTATATATCTTTTATGTCCATCTGGTCTAATGTGTTGCTCACAGCCACTGTTTCTTTATTGTCTGTTTGGATGATCTATCCATTGATGTAAGTCAGGTGTCCCCTACTATTACTGTTTTACTGTCAATTTCTCCCTTCATGTCTGCTAATATGTATTCAGGCACTCACATGTTGGGTGCATAGATATTTTAACAATTGTTATATCCTCTTGATGGATTGATCCCTTTGTCATTATGCAATGCCCTTTCTTGTCTCTTGTTACAGTCTTTGTTTTAAAGTCAGTTTTGTCTGGTATAAGTATTGCCATCTATACCAGGTTTTTGTGGTTTGGGCAGGGGGTGCGGTGAGGGGGGGCTTCCATTAGCATGGAATATCTAAGCTATCCTTTCACCTTCAGTCTGTAAATGTCCTGAGGTCTGAAGTGAGTCTCTTGTAGACAGAATATAGATAGGCCTTCATTTTTATCCATTTAAAATCACCCATATCTTTATGGAGCCTCTAGTTCATTAACATTTAAAGTAAGTATTACCTTTTCATAATGATGGCACCAAAGGCACCAAAGAAGGAAGACTCTGTCCCTCCCAAAGCCAAAGCCAAAGCAAAGGTTTTAAAGGCCAAGAAAGCAGTGCTGAAAGGCATCCACAGTCACACAAAAAGAGAAGATCCGCATGACACCTACATTACAACAGCCTAAGCCACTATGTCTCTGAAGGCAGCTCAAATGTCCTTGAAACCCCCAGGAGAAACAAGCTTCACCACTATGCCATCAGCATGTTCCTCCTGCTTACCAGGTCAGCCATGAAGAAGATAGAAGACAACAACACACTTGTATTCATTGTGGATGTCAAGGCCAACAAGCACTAGATCAAACAGTCTGTGAAGAACCTCTATGACATTAATGTAGCCAAGGTGAACACCCTGATCAGACCCAATAGAGAGAAGAAGGCATGTGTTTGCTTGGCTCCTGACCATGATGTTTTGGATGTTGCCAACAAAATTGGGGTCACTAAACTGAGTCTAACTGGCTAGATCTAAATATAAATATTTTTACCATAAAAAATAATTATTATTAATAGATATGTATTTATTGACATTTTGTTCATTGTTTTGTTGGGGTTTTTTTGTTTTTGTTTGTTTGTTTTTTTAGTTCTTCTCTGTTCCTTCCTTCTCTTGCTCTCTTCTTTTGTGATTTTGTGACTCTCTATAGTGTTATGCTTGGCTCTCTTTCTTTTTATTTTTTGTGTATCTATTATAGGTTTTCCATGAGGCTCATGTATAACATCCTATGTATCTAAAAGCCTATTTTAAGTTAGTGGTTGCTTAGTTTTGAACACATTCTGTAAGCTCTACATTTTTACTCCCCTCCACATTTTATACATATGATGTTATATTTTACATCTTTTTACTGTGTATCCCTTAACAAATTATTGTAGATATAACTGATTTTACTATTCTTGTCTTTAATCTTCACGCTAACTTCACAAGTGATTGATCCACTACCTTTACTATACATTTGCTTTTAACTGGTGAAATTTTTCCTTTTTATAATTTTCTTACTCTTAGCTATGGTCTTTTCTGCTTAACGAAGTTCCTTTAATATTTCTTGGAAGCCTGTTTAGCGGTGATGAACGGATTTAACTTTTGTTTGTCTGGGAAACTCTTTATCTTTTCTTCTATTCTGAATAATAGCCCTATTGGGTAAAATATTCTTGGTTGTAGCTTTTTCCTTTCAGCACTCTGCATATACCATGCCCCTCCTTCTGACCTGCATGTTTTCTCCTGAAGAATCAGCTGATAGCCTTATGGAGTTTCCCTTGTAAATAAATAGTTCTTTTCTCTTGCTAGTTTTAAGATTCTCTCTTTATCTTTAATCTTTGCCATTTTAATTATTATGTGTCTTGTGTGGACCTCTTTGAGTTCATCTTGTTTGGGGTTCTCTGTGCATTCTGAACCTGGAAATCTGTTTCCTTCTCCAAATTAGGGAAGTTTTCAGCTATTATTTCTTCAAATGAGTTTTCTGCCCATTTCTCTTTTCCTTCTGGACTCCTATAATGCATGTGAAACTTAAGTCCCAAATCAGTTGTATTAATCAAGAGATAAATTGTCTTTGGTGAACCTGATCTATTTAGATAAGCTCTAAACAAGGAACCTAGAAGATACAGAGATGTGTTTCTTTTAGCCTTGAAGAGGACACAAGCTCTCTGAATTCAACAGCTGCATGGAAATGAGTTCTGCCAACAGTTAACTGAACTTAAAAAAAGATCTGAGGCTCAGGTGAGATTTCAGCCCTGGCTAATACTTTGATTACAAGTTTGTGAGGCCCTGAGCAGAGAACCCAAATGAGCCTTCCCAGACTTCTGACCCACAGAACTGTGATAAACGGGTGTTGCGGCAAGCCAGAAAGTTTGTGGTAATTTGCTATGAAGCAACAGAAAATGAATACACCTGGTGATGTTTTATTGTATGCCAGGTATTCTTGATTTTAACTTGTTTGCTCTTTATTCCTGCAAATATTCTTATCTTCGTCCTTAGACACAGTTCAGTTTCTTGGCAACAGTTTGATCATTACAGGGGATGCATTTAAAGCTTTCTTAGGCAGAACCAGAGCAGTGTTTAGTCTAAAACCAATTTTTTCTTGACTACTGAGACAAACATCTTACCTGATACTCCGTAAATAATGAGATTTTTCACTCTGTCTATTGGGAACAGGAACTTTTCCAGGCCCTGTGCTATCTCCAGATACTATGCCTTCTAATTCCTTTGGGGTAGTTTTTTTCTCCACTTTTGGCTAGTTTCAGACATATGCAGTCACCGATAAATACTCAGCTGCAGACTTAAGAATACCCAGTGCTAATCTCCAGGGTGTGCTCATATTATTTCTCTCTTCTTCCCTCTCCCTCCCTCCCTCCCTCTCTCTCTCTCCCTCCCTCCCTTGCTCCCTCTCCCTCCCTCCCTCTCTCCCTCCCTCCTTCCCTCTCCCTCCCTCCCTCTCTCTCTCCCTCTCTCTCCCTCTCTCCCTCCCTCTCTCTCTCCCTCCCTCTCTCTCCCTCTCTCCCTCTCTTTCCCTCTCTCCCTCCCTCTCCTTCTCTCCCTCTCCTCTCTAGTACCCTGACTCTCAACTCTAGCTCCCTTAATCCCTCTACTCTCCAGCTCTGAGTCTTCAACTCAGAGAGTAACTGGGTTCTTTCCGGCTTTCCCTTCTCTACACTATCACCTGAAACTCTCTCCAGACAGTTTAGCAAGAGTAATTGTAAGACTTACTTTGTTCATTTCTCACCTCTTAGGGATCACTGTGTTTTATTTCTTGACATCCAATGTCTTGAGGATTATATGCTTTCTCTAGTTTTCCAGTTGTTTGAGACAGGATGGTATATACTGTCCCTGGCACTCCATCTTACTAGAATTTGTTGTATTTCTTCGTATTATTTTTTTAGTGCTTGTTCTTGGACTGCAGTATACATGCTGAACTTCTCATAGTCCACTTACATTAAATATTATACCACTCAACAGAAATTTTGAAGCCATTTTTTCCATATGTCTTCGTGACTTATGTTATAATTATTATATAGAATGCATCTACATTTCTTATAAGTTACACACCATTATAATTTTTCTTTTTAAAACAATTTTTTAATGTTTATTTTTGAGAGAGAGACAGAGTGCAAGTGAGGGAGAGGCAGAGAGAGAGGGAGACACGGAATCGGAAGCAGAGTCCAGGCTGTGAGCTGTCAGCACAGAGTCCGATGTGGGCCCAAACTCATCAACTCTGAGATCATGACCTGAGCCAAAGGTGGGCATCTAACCACTGAGCCACCCAGAGGCCCCTATAATTTTTTCTTTAAAGAGTTATATGATTCATATAAAGCAATTAAGAGGAAAAAATCAAAGAAAAGTTCTTCTTTTGCATTTACAATTATGTGTTAATTGTTCTTTTGTGGAGACACAAATACCCATCTAGTATTATTTACCTTCAGCCTGAGAAACTGCCTTTAGCATTATAATTTAGGTCTGCTGGTAATGATACTTTTAGTCTTATTCTTCTGAAAATATCTTTATTTTACCTTCATTTTGGAAGGATATTTACTCTGGTGATAGAAACTGGACTGATGAGGCACCTAGGTGACTCAGTCTGTTAAGCATCGGATTCTTGATTTTGGTTCAGGTCAGGATATCATGGTTCATGGGATTGAGCCCCACGTAGACTCTGCACTCACAGCATGAACTTGCTTGGGATTCTCTCAATCTCCTTCTGTCTCTGCCCCTCCCCCACTTTCTCAAAATAAATAAACTTTTTTTAAAAATCTTTAAGAAAAAGAAGTTGGATTGATGATTTTTTTTCTTTCAGTACTTTAAAGATGTTTCACTCTCCTCCATCTTCCATTGTTTCTGATGAAAACACAGACATTAATTAAATTATTGTTCCCTTTTATATAATGTGTTGTTGCTGTTTCTCTAGATGTTTTGAAGACTTGCTCTCTTTCTTTGGCTTTCAACAGTTTGCCCAAGATATGTCTTGATGTGGGATTGTTAATATTAACTCTATTTGATGTCCCTTGCACGTGTTTTAGCTATAAATTTCTGCCTTTTATCAAATTTAGGGGAATTTTTTGCCATTTTCTATTAAACTTTTTTCTTTCTTCTGGGATTCCTATTTTACAGAAGTTACAACACTTGGTATTTGCGTAAAAGGTTCTGTTCCATTTTTTCCAATTTTTTTTTCCTCTCTGTTCTTCACATTGAATCATAGCTATTGGGTTTTTTATTGACTTATAATTAACATACAGTGTTATATTTCTTTTAAGTGTACAATATAATGATTCAAAAATTCTGTACATTTCTCAGTGCTCATCAAATAAGTGTATTCTTAATCCCTTTATCTATTTCACCCATTCCCCCCTACCTACCTTGCTTCTGGTAAACACCAAACTGTTCTATGTATTTAAGAGTCTGCGTTTCTTGGTCTCTTTTTTTTCCTCTGCTCATTTGTTTCTTAAATTCCACATATGAGCAGAATCATGTGGTATCTTTCTCTGACTGTCTTATTTTACTTAGCATTATACCCTCTTGGACCATCCCTATTGCTGCAAATGGCAAGATTTCATCCTTTCTTATGGCTGGGTAGTATTCCATCATGTATATATACCACATCTTCTTTATCCATTCATCTATCAGTGGACACTCAGCTTGCCTCCATATTTTTGCTATCGTTAATGGTGCTACAATAAACATAGAGGTGCATATATCTTTTCAAATTAATGTTTTTCTTTTCACTGGGTAAGTACCCAGTATTGAAATTACTTTATCATATAATAATTCTTATTTTCAATTTTTTGAGGAAACTCCATACTATTTTCCACAGTGGGTAAACCATTTTGCATTTCTTTTTATTCCACATCCTCACCAACACTTTTTATTTCTTGCATTTTTTATTTTAGCCATGCTGATAGGCAAAAGAGCTAAATGAAATGGGGATAATCAATATGTCTGATAAGGAGTTCAAAGTAATCGTCATAAAGATACTCCCTGGACTTGAGAAAAGAGTGAAGGATCTCAGTGTGACCTTCAACAAAGGGATAGAATATATAAAAAAAGAAAAAATTGGAGATGAAGAAGTCAATAATTGTAATAAAAAATACACTAGCAGCTTAGAGGAGGCAGAAGAATGGATCAGTAACTGAAAGACAGGGAAATGAAAAGCAATAAAACTGAATAGAAGACGAAGATGACAACGACAAAGAAGAAGAAGGGGGAGGGGGAGGAAGAGAAGAGGAGGAGGAAAAGGAGGAGGAGAGGGAGGGGCAGGAGGAAGAGGAGGAGAAGAGGAGGAAGAAGAAGAGTAAAAACTGAGAATTGCTCTTGATCTTTGAGTTCATTTACTCTGTCATCTCCAATCAGCTAAGTCCATTCAGTGAATTTTTTATTTCAGATACTATATTTTTCAGTCCTAGAATTTTCATTTTTTTCTGTTAGTTTTTATTTTCCTTTTAGAATTTTCTATTTTTCTCATTCATTGAGCTCATATTTTGTTTACTTCATTGAGAACCATTTTAATAGCTGTTTAAACGTCCTTGTCTGCTATCTGTAATATCTAGTTTGTCTCAAGTTCTGACCCATTTGGTTTTCTTTTCTCTTCAGGATGTGTTTAGTTTTCATGGTTCTTTTTATGTTGGGAAATTTTTGGATTTATCCTGGAGTTTGTGAATTGTAAGATGTATAAATTCTTGATTTTGTTGTTTACTCTAACAAATGGTTTTCTTTTGCTTATGCAACTCTGTTTCTTGCATAGCAACTCCAATCTCAGTTCAGATTATCTGTTTCATGTGTATGTGGTTGAGGAGTAAGTCAGAGGAACTGGAAGACAGAATTTGTGATGTTCTTTTTGTCTCCTTCTCTCTTCTAATCTTCACCTCTCTTCATCATCTGTGAATTCCCCACTGAAGAGTGTAGATTTCCTGCTGATATCTTCACCACCATGCACTGGCCATGTACCCAGGCTAAAAGCAACAGATATAAGAAAGTTGCTTTGTACAGTTCCCCTCCTGCAAATATTTATTCCTCACCAGTGTCTGTCTGCTTCTGTTCTCTCTCCAGTGTCTTCATGTTATTGTTTTTGGCCTTATGTTTAGGTTTTATAGTTGTTTATTGCAGAGGATTTTTCCAGAAGGAACTTATTCCATCATCACCTAGATCATAAATCTCTCTTAGTTATCTTTTAAATTCAAGAATCTTGTCACTTGAAGTCAAACACTTTCTTCAGGGTCTTGCAGATACTTGCTTAATTAGTTCACGGGATGAAAATGTCTGCTGATAAGGCTATGTTTGCACAGCCATTGTTCATTTTCAAAGCACTTAGCAAAATCTGGCCAATATTATCTTGAAAGAACTTCTAAATTTCATCTTTAAGCTCAAAAACCCATTGAAAACTCTTCCTCTAGTAAGCCACATAAATATCATGCTATAGACATATACATATAGCATGACATCTATGTGGTCTTGTTCCAGGTTTTCCCACATTTTATATTCTCAAGTGAATCAGTCTTTGTATGTCAAAGTTAGACATTTTGTAGCATCATCCCAAACTTTCTTTTATTTCATCTCCAAAAGTGTTTGACAATAGCACTTCTCTGTGAAGAAGGCAGTGTGCTGTGACAGTGTGAGGAAATTTTTTTAGCAAGATGTAAAAGTTGTCATAGAATTAATCATTAACAAGGGACCATCAGTACAAAAATCAGCATAGTTCTCCCGAGAGACCTTTTGTTTGTAGATATGAAAGCCAAACATTAATTATATTTTGGCCTTCACGTGGTGTGGGCAATGCTTTCTGTTCTTGAATTTTATAATTCCTTGCATATTTTACCAATGCCTGGCATTAATAGATGAAATCTGTGGCTTTGTCACTCTAAATAAAGAAGCTGTGTGGCCTTTCAATTTATTTCACAAAACCCCTTCAAGTTCATATAACGTGTCATCAATACTTCAACTTGTCTCACTGTTTGAGAGTTTGGAAATTTTTCAATTTCTGGTACTGCATCTTGTCCTAACATTTTATGCACAACAATTGCACATGCTCACGTTATTAGGATCTTACCAACTGTGTGACTTCCTGTTTGGGGCAATAAGTTCTGCTATTGAATAATTCACTTCCTGGTCCTTTTCACTGAGTAAGCCCATTTTTAGCAAGACATTCCCTGTTTATTTTGAGATTATAATAGATGTTTAAAGTAATCAGCACCTTTGGTTTTCAAATGGCTCTCACTTATATTTAAGTGGGTGTTTTTAACAATTTTGCAGGAGCCATTGCTACATTTGTAAGTTGTTTGACATAGCAGGGCTTGGCAAACTACAGTCCATGGACCAAATCCTACCAGAAGCCTCAGAGTTGAGATTGGTCTTTAGGGAATTTTTTTGTTTTTGTTTTAGTAGGCTTCATACACAGTGCTGAGCCCAACATGGGGCTTGAACCTATGACCTGCGATCAAGACCTAAGCTGAGATCAAGAGTTGGATGCTTAACTGACTGATCCACCCAGGCACCACTGGTCTTTACGTTTCTTTGTTTCACTTTTTTTTTACTTTTTTTTTTTAATTTTAGTAAATTAACACACACTGTAATAATTGGTTTCAAAAGTAGAATTCAGTGATTCATCACTTACATACAACACCCAATGCTCATCATAACACATGCTCTCCTTAGTACCCATCACCCATCTAGCCCATCTCCCACCCACCTCCCTTGTCAATCTCCCATAGTTGTCTATCATTAAGAGTCTTTGTAGTTTATGTCCCTCTCTTCTCTTCCCACATGTTCTGTTTTGTTTCTTAAATTCCAAATGTATGATTGAAATAATACAGTATTAGTCTTTCTCTGATTGATTTATTTCACTTAGCATAATACATTCTAGCTCCATCCACATCATTGCAAATGGCAAGATTTCATTCTTTTTGATGGCTGAGTAATATTCCAGTATGAATGTATATATGTATGTATGTATGTATGTACATACATACGTACACACACACATACCCCACACCTTCTTTATTCATTCATCAGTCAATAGACATTTGGGCTCTCTCTATAGTTTGACTATTATTGATAATGCTGCTATAAACATTGGGGTGCATGTACCCCTTCAAATCTGTATTTTTGTATCCTTTGTGTAAATACCTAATAGTGCAATTGCTGGATCATAGGGTAATTCTATTTTTAGTTTCTTGAGGAATCTCTATACTGTTCTCCAGAGTGGCTGCACCAGTTTGCATTCCCACCAACAGTGAAAGAGGGTTCCCCTTTCTCTGCATCCTCACCAACACCTGTTGTTTCTTCTGTTGTTAGTTTTAGCCATTTTGACGGGCGTGAGGTGGTCTCTCACTGTGGTTTTGATTTATATTTTCCTGATGATGAGTGATGTTGAGAATCTTTTCATGTGTCTGTTAGCCATCTAGATGTCTTCTTTGGAAAAATGTCTATTCATGTCTTATGCCCATTTCTTCACTCGGTTCATTGTTTTTTGAGTATTGAGTTTGATAAGTTCTTTATAGATTTTTGATACAAGCCCTTTATCAGATATGTCATTTGAAAATATCTTCTCCCATCTCATAGGCTGCCTTTTAGTTTTGTTGACTGCTTTCTTTGCTGGGCAGAAGCTTTTTATCTTGATGAAGTCCCAATAGTTCATGTTTGCTTTTGTTTCCTTTGCCTTCGGTGACATGCCTAGTAAGAAGTTGCTGCAGCTGAGATCAAAGAGGTTGCTGCCTCTGTTCTCCTCTAGGATTTTGATGGTTTGATGTCTCACATTTAGGCCTTTCATCCATTTTGCATTTATTTTTATGTATAGCGTAAGAAAGCGGTCTGGTTTCATTCTTCTTCATGTCACCATCCAGTTTTCCCAACACCGTTTGTTGAAAAACTTTGTTTTTTTCCATTGGATATTCTTTCCTGCTTTGTTGAAGATTAGTTGACTGGTGTATGGGCCAGAAATTGTTTTTAAAGAGTTCTAAAGAAACAAACGCAGATAAAAAAGAATATGTGACAAAGACCATATGTAGCCTCCAAAGCCTAAAATATTTACTATCTCTAGTTGAGATTAGTTTTGAACCAAGAAACAGTATATTGTCTTCCTTTAATTTCCTCTAGTGACCAATGACACACTTTGTAAGCCAGCTGGCAGAGTTGGGAGTATTGCCTATGTCAGTGGAATTGTTT
The DNA here is from genome assembly GCF_018350175.1 of Felis catus. Classification (NCBI taxonomy): domain Eukaryota; kingdom Metazoa; phylum Chordata; class Mammalia; order Carnivora; family Felidae; genus Felis; species Felis catus. Next base: position 78,570,466 of record NC_058369.1, read on the forward strand.
TTCTGTCTCAGAACAGATGAAAAGCATCACAGAAATGGGAATAGAATGAGGCCTGCTAGAGTAGAGTGGTCAGGCTTCACCACGTTCTCATTAATGACTCAAACCCCATATAGATAAGCAGAGAGCCTTATATAAACTTTCTGTAGTGCTTCCTTCTGTACAGTCAGAATTTTAAAACTCTGTGAGACCCAAGTACCATGAAAGAAAAAAATCACTCTCCCTTGACATCTGACATCACAGAAGCTAGCTCTTGGTCAAAAGCCTTGCTTTCTTCAGAGATTGGGCCTCTCTGTCCAGTTATAGCTTTTCCCTGCCAACCTGCCTACTTTTGCAATTCCAGCTCCAGCTCAATTACAGCCATACCTCACCATTGCTACAAAGTAGCAATGTGTGATCTTTGTAGTTAAGTAGACAAACTTAACAACTAGTTTCATTGTGTGATCTTTGTAGTTAAGTAGACAAACCACTAGAGTGGATGGTTGAAGACCCAGGGAAAGAACAGAAGAATAGTTACAGAAAGACAAATCTGCTTTATAAATGAGGACTTTCCAGGAAATGAAGGTCAGAAATAGGTATAGTTGAAGATTGTGTAATTATGAAGATTATAAATGAGGAAAGGAACACTTGGGTGGCTCAGTCAGTTAAGGGTCTGACTTCAGCTCAGGTCATGATGTCGCGGTTCACAAGTTCGAGCCCCGTGTTGGGCTCTGTGCTGACAGCTCAGAACCTGGAACCTGCTTTGGATTCTGTGTCTCCCTCTGTCTATTTCCCCCACCCTCTCTCTTAAAAATAAATAAACATTTAAAATATTAAAAAAAGAAATGAGAATATGGGGTTGGCACAAACTCCTGTGATGTTAGTAGACAGCTCTAAAAGCTTAGAAATTGCTAAAAAATTAATTTAAATAAACTTTTGGTTTCACATCCTACATAACTCCATTCAAGTAGGAGTCTTGAGAAATATCAAGGGTATACAATGAATAATTATCGGTAGAGAGGTAAGGAGCTGTCATATTTTTACCAAACAGGCAGAGTGGGAAGGCAGGAAAATATTGAGAAGGAGCACGGGAATATACTACCCTTTGGTAGCCAGCCTCTGTGATGACCCTTGACCCTTGCCTTTTTCTATTCATACCCTGTGCCGTCTCCTCCCACATTGACTCAGAGCTGGACTGTGTAACCAATTGATAAGAATAACAATGCGCAACTTCTGAGGATCGGCATAAAAGTCATTGAGGCTTTTTCTTGTTCTTGTTGGGTTACACTTTCTGGGGAAGTTAGCTGCCATGCCGTGAGGACACTCAAGCAACTGTCTGTCCAGGACCACACGGGAGCAATGGAGGCCTCCCACAAACAACCAGCACCGACTTGCCAGCAATATGACTGGGCCAACTTTGAAGCATTCATTGCTTCGTTCCCAAGGAAACCTTCAAATGATTGCAGCCCAACATCTGAATAAAATTCATCAGAATAAAACATATATATATATATATATGTGTGTGTGTGTGTGTGTGTGTGTGTGTGTATATATACATATATACATATATGTATATATATGTATATATGTATATATATATATGTGTATATATATATATGTATATATATATATGTATATATGTATATATATATATATATATATATATACATATATATATATATCCTGAGCCAAAAAAAAAAAAACCAGCCATGCCACGAATACTTTAAGAAAATAAATGTTTGTTATGGTTTTAAGCTACTAGGTTTTAGAGTAATTTATTGCATAGCTATTGATAACTAATATACTGACCTACAAGGACCAAGACCAGTGAGCAGAAACTCTTGTCAATGGCATGAAGAGCTGATAAACCTAGAGGAGATGAGCAGGTTTCAAGGCTTGAGGATGTTGAGGGTACACTTTGGATTCAAAGTCAGGAACTCCAGTGGATGTGTGAGTTCACAGGTCAGGGTACGGGAGACAGATGAATGCCAAGAGCTGGCTCAAAGGAGTACAGTAAATAATGCCATATTGTCCTTTCCAGGTAGTTCAGCTAAGGTTAAGGTCAGCAGAGTAAGAAGGGAAGCAGGGATTCCGGACAGTAAGTCTGCCGATATAATAGATGCTCTCGGTGACCTATCCAGGTCCCCTTTACTAGACCAATGCACCACTCCCCTAGCAGTTCTCGAAGGAACTGCTGTGATACCCCCTTACCCGGAAATGGCTGTGGTTACACTGTCCCCAAGGGTGACCTGCAGCCACTAAGTGATGTAGGGATACAAAAAAACCCACAGCCTCGATGTTTGTCATTTCTCTGGTGCCATCCTTGCTCCAGAGTTCCCCCATGGGATCAGACAGGCCAAACCACCACATCTTTTTTAGCTTTCTCCCCTGCACTATCTTCCCTTATTCCCTTACAGAGTTCACCAGAGATCACTCCCTCAATAAATCACTAGTGCAAGAATCCCTACCACAGACTCCGCTGCAAGGAAACCCAACCCAAGACAACAGGTTTAGGGAAAGCACGTATGCCTATAGCATCCATTCCACTGCATTTTTCAGACCATGATTGCCTCAGATAGGGTGCAGGGGTGAGAACCCCAATAAGAACTAATTTATGCCATGGATATTACATATGTAAATTCTCTTAACCCTAAGGAAAAAAAACTTAAGGAGAATTAGGGAGATGTGGGGCAAATCATGGGCCCATACCAATTATGAAGAAAAAAGGGGGATACATAGATTATTATCTCCTCATTTTCAAGATTAGTTTCTGAAGTACTACGACAAGCCATTTCTGACTCTGCGACACTAGTCTGACCCTATGCAATAATTTTTTGGTATTAGCATGTGTTGCAGTCCTAATCACAGCTTTTGGTTCTTTTTTAAAGTTTTTTTTTTTAATTTCTTTTGAGAGAGAGAGAGACAGAACAAACAGGGGAGGGGCAGAGAGAGAGAGAGAAGGAGAGAATCCCAAGCAGGCGCCACAATGTCAGCACAGAGCCCAATGCAGGACTGGATCTAATGAACCCGTGAGATCATGACCTGAGCTGAAATCAAGAGTCAGACACTCAACCAACTGAGCCACACAGCACCTCCTAATCACAGTTTTTGAGAGCATTAGGGCACATGACATAATAAATTACATAAATGGCACCTATATTTGATGCTTCCATCATAGAAGAAAATATGAACAGGGTTATATGATGTTATCTGACATGGGACCATCAAAGAGTTCCCAGAAAGCTTTAATGTGAAGATAAAAGTGAACCCAAGAAACTCACACACTGGGACTTGGGGGAGGTGTGTGTGTGTGTGTGTGTGTGTGTGTGTATAACAAATCTGAAATCATAAATTTTATATCCCCTGCCCACATCAATAGCCAAGGGAAAAGAATCAATTTAAGAATGATTTTTTACTTTCCTTATAAAGAACTTCTGCAGATATTCTAATTTTAACACTGATAGCTTCCTCTGAGTGATATGCCCTCATCAATTTATAACCTGTCTTATCATTTATTCAACTAGAGGAGAATTCTTATCAACTTCAGGCTCAAAGTACAGCAAATGGAGACAATTGCCTAAAACCCCAAGACCGATCCACCCACTCCCTCCCCTCTCCCCGCTACTCCCTGCTGGCAATGGGGGCTGTCACATAGATCCCAGGGGGAAAAGAAGAGGATCCTACCAGCTGTTAATCTGCACACACAACCTTCATCAAAACAAAGCCAGCCAAGCTGGCATTTCTGGCATATAGCCATCTACCATCTACTCATTAATCAGAACTGACTTCACCACTGTGGAAGTGCTTAAGAGTTACAGAATCGGGGGCACCTGGGTGGCTCAGTCGGTTGAGTGTGTCCGACTTCAGCTCAGGTCATGATCTCATAGTTTGTGGGTTCGAGCCCCACGTCAGGCTCTGTGCTGATGGCTCAGAGCCTGGAGCCTGCTTCAGATTCTGTGTCTCCCTCTCTCTCTGCCCCTACCCTGCTCATGTTCTGTCTCTTTGTGTCTTAAAAATGATAAAAACATTAAAAAAAATTTTTTTAAAGAGTTACAGAATCAATCACAGTCGCCTGCCCCAGATCAAACACCTACCTAGGAAAAGCTCCAATCCTCACCAGGGTTACTACCAGCTTTTTATATTTATATTTTTGCACCTGGAAAAAAACTGAAGTCAGTAAACTTGGGTCTGTAATTGCCACCAACTCTCTGACCCGGGTACCTTTGCCTCTCTATGCCTCAGTTTCCCCAGCTGCAAAAAGGAGAGCTTGATTTTGATCATTGTGTCTGCAACAAGAAACAACATTTCTAAAAGATGACCTTCACACAAAACAAAAGATTATATGAACCAGAGATCACTGCAAACTATAAACTATTTATTTATAGAATAAATAAATGTGTTAAATTGTTTAAACCAAAAACGTGTTGACCATGGAAATCTTCGGGGTGGAATACTTACTAAAAATCCAGGCAGTCTTTTTTAGGTAGAAACTTGAACCTGAGGAGTCTTTCCAGCTTCATAGGTCAGCAATCGTAATTGGTCTGGTCAAATACCAGTCTGGATATTGCTGTGAAGGTATTTTTTCAATAGAATTAACATTTAAACCAGTAGACTTTGAGCAGAGTTATGATCCTCCCATAATGTGAGTGGGCCTCATCCAATCAGTTGAAGGCCTTAGGAGCAAAGTCGAGGTTTTCAGAAGACGGGATTTGCCCTCAAGAGTGCAACACAGAAACCCTGCTTGAGTTCCCAGCCTTCATGGCCTGCCATGTGTATTTTGGACTCAAAATTGCATTAACTCCTACCTGAATTCCCAGATTGCCAACTTCCTCTATGGATTTCAAACTTCCCAGCTTCCACAATGGTGTTAACCAATTCCTTAAAATAAATCTATCTCAGATAGATGGGAGGAAGGGAGGGAGGGAGAAGGAGACAGAAAAAGAGAGAGAGAGAAAGAAGAGATTCTTACTGGTTTTGTTTCTCCGGTCAACACTAATATAATATGCTGATATTTTGGTATGAGTGAAGCAGATACCTATATAGAACAGTATAAATCTCCATTGTCTGATTTTTGTCATCTCATGTAATATGAATCCTTTCAAGAGTGTTTCACATGGGGTGCCTGGGTGGCGCAGTCGGTTAAGCGTCCGACTTCAGCCAGGTCACGATCTCGCGGTCCGGGAGTTCGAGCCCCGCGTCGGGCTCTGGGCTGATGGCTCGGAGCCTGGAGCCTGTTTCCGATTCTGTGTCTCCCTCTCTCTCTCTGCCCCTCCCCCGTTCATGCTCTGTCTCTCTCTGTCCCAAAAATAAATAAACGTTGAAAAAAAAATTAAAAAAAAAAAAAGAGTGTTTCACAAAAGACTTCTGGAGCAAATGAGGAACAAGATGGTAGTGTGGAAAGAGCACTGTGTTTAGAGACAAGATAGTTAGTCCCCATTACACCCCTTGATCACTCAGGGACTTTGCACCAAGGAGGACAGTGGTGCCCTGCCTGTCTGAGGCAGTGATTTGCTGAGGTGATTTTTTAGTGGCCCTTTCAAGTTCTGAAAGCTGTGGTTTTCGGAGTTGACAGCTAGTCTGCTTGAGAAATTAGATTTAGGTCATATCCTGATAAGCTTTTTAACTTTTTTTTTTTAATGTTTATTTATTTTTAAGAGAGAGACACACACACAGATGGTGTGCGGGGGAGGGGCAGAGAGAGTCAGAGACACAGAATCTGAAGCGGGCTCCAGGCTCTGAGCTGTCAGCACAGAGCCTGACATGGGGCTCAAACTCACCAAGTGTGAGATCACAACCTGAGTCGAAGTCAGCCGCTTGAACCGACTGAGCCACCAAGGCACCCCTTGACAAGCTTTTTAATAACACCACACTGGCCAGGTTTGTTTGAAGGAGAGGTTGCCATCATTAACCCTAGTTTCTGGCAGTTTCTAGTTTAAATTGGTCCTCAGAGAAGCCTTTTCATGCTAATGAACAATTTATAAAAGCTACTTAATGATAATCTTGGCTTCCTATACTGTGTAGCTGCTTTGGAATCCCTAGAGAACTCTTATTCTGGCATAAATATTATATCTATATAGTCCCTCGAAAGAAGCAATGACCATAAATAAGATGAAATTCTCAATGCCTAAGTGAGCACGTTTTCTATTCTTTCATTAACTCACTTTTCTCCTCTATAAAATACTAATAAGAAGAATTCTACCCTTTAAAGTTATTATAAGTAATGAATATAATAATGAATTTAAACTCCTTAGCACAATGCTTGGCACAGTGGAAGTGCTCAAGAATTATAGTGAACAGAACAAACAGTGGTTTATTAGATTACCATTACAGATTTCAACTGAATATAGTTGTGTTTGGAAGTACATCGTTTGCCCTAAATATGAAGGAAAGTGATGCAGTGATAGGTACCCATCTATGAATCCCAGCCAGAAACTCAAGTACAAAATGTAGCTTTATTTTTCCATCGTTTTATTTAATTCCTCTCTCTGGCTTACATTCTGGTAGGGCGATGGAAACTTAGTCCATTCAGAGTCTTCATTTCTCAGGGTCTGTCTTAAATTCTAGGAGGCCTCAAAGGAGCCAAGGCACTGGGTGGTGTAGCCGAGATGGGGGCATCTTGTCCAATTCTCTGTCTCCGTAGTGTCCACTGACAGATCTACAGGTGTGGTCTTGGGCATGGCTCTCACACATCATGGCTGAGATACCCATTCCTGTCCTCACAGCCCCTTTATGTCCAGCCTTCCTCTATCTTACTTCCCAAGATGAACAGGGGGCAAAGGCATTTTTCTGCTGTTTCCTTGCCTCTCTGGAGCATGCAACTCCCCCAAAGCTGTCTGTGTCTGCCTATCTATCCAGATATATCGTTCCCCTGCTTTTTAAATTTGTTTTGGCTGGGATATTGCAACCCCACCAGGGGCTCTGCTTGTTAAATGGTTTCCTCTGCTCCTGGATACCCTGGGGGTGTGGTGGGGAGTTCCTGCTTAGTTTTGCCAAATTTCCCCAGAAACACCTCCTTTATGAACTCAGGTTTTTGCGCATCCAAGAGTCAGGAGATTCTGTAGCTTTTCTCTAAACACCACTAAAGGTTTGCTTGAATTGGAGAAAGGGAAATACTTAGAGAAAACAAGTACAAGTTAAAAATCTCAAACATTTTTTTCCTGCCACGTAAGCAAAGTGTCAATGTTCGTCTATTGTAATTTAACATTTATGAAGAAAAGGCCATTTCAGGTAATTATTTCAGTTAGACATACGATCTGAGGTAAGTTTTTTTTTTAATGCTTATTTATTTATTTTGAGAGAGAGCATGCACAAGCAGGGGAGGAGCAGAGAGAGAGAGGGAGAGAGAGAATCCCAAGCAGGCTCTGTGCTGTCAGTGCGGAGCCTGATGTGGGGCTTAAACTCATGAACCATGAGATCATGACCTGAGCTGAAATCAAGAGTCAGATGCTTAACCAGCTGAGCCACCCAGGCGCCCCTGAGGTAAGTTTTTAAAAGAATATAAACTTCTCCCTGGCACAGGAGATGCTGTAGAGAATTGTGCTAGATCTCAAAGCCACACCAGGTAGATCACAGGGCTAATTGTTGATTAACCACACCCCTCTTTTTTTTTTTATTTTTTTTTTTAACATTTATTTATTTTTGAGACAGAGAGAGACAGAGCATGAACAGGGGAGGGGCAGAGAGAGAGGGAGACACAGAATCTGAAACAGGCTCCAGGCTCTGAGCCATCAGCCCAGAGCCGGACGCGGGGCTCGAACTCACTGACCGCGAGATCATGACCTGAGCCAAAGTCGGACACTTAACCGACCAAGCCACCCAGGTGTCCCCACACCCCTCTTTTTTTGCATATTTATTTTAATTTTTTAATTTTTAATTGAAGTATAATTGATATATTACTTTCACTGTACAACATAGTGCTTCAACAATTATATACGTTATGAAATGCTCCCCTGTACAGATGTATACGAGTATTATTGACTATTCCCTATGCTGTCCCTTTCATCCCATGGGTTATTTATTTTATGACTGGATGTTTGTTCCTCTTAACCCCTCCAGCCATCTTGCCTATCCCCACACACCCCTCACATTCTGAGAACCACCAGTTCCCTGAGTCTGCTACTCTCTTTTTTATTGTTGTTGTTGTGTGTTTCTTTGTACATTTGTTTGGTTTTTAAGATTCCACATATAAGTGAAATCATACGGTATTTGTCTTTCTCTGTCTGGTTTATTTCTTTTAGCCTAATACCCCCTCTATTCACCTTGCCACAAATGGCAAGACATCATTCTTTTTATGGTTGAGTAACATTCCATTGTGTATATATCCCATCTCTTCATCTATTGATGGACACTTGGGTTGCTTCCATATCTATGTTATTGTAAACAATTCTGCAATAAACATAGGGGTGCATATATTTTCAAACTAGTATTTTCTTTTTTTCAGGTAACTACCCAGAAGTGTAATTACTGGATCATATGGTACTTCTATCTTTAGTTTTTAGGGGGAACTTCCATACTATTTTCCATAGTGGCTGCACCAATTTACATTCCCACCAACAATACATAAAGGTTCCCTTTTCACCACATCCTCACCAACCTTTGTTATTTCTTGTCTTTTTGATAGTAGCTATTCTGACAATGTGAGGTGATATTTCATTGTGGTTTTGATTTGTATTTCCCTAATGATTAGTGATGTTGAGCATCTTTTCATGTGTTGTTAGCCATCTGTATGTCTTCTTTGGGAAAATGTCTGTTCTGTTCCTCTGCCCATTTTTAAATCAAATTATTATTTTTTTGGTATTAAGTTGCATGAGTTCTTTCTATATTTTGGATATTAACCCCTTATCAAGATATCAATTGTAAATATCTTCTCCCATTCGGAGGGTTGCCTTTTTGTTTGGTTGGTCCTTCACTTTACAAAAGCTTTTTAGTTTGATGTAGTCCCAATTGTTCATTTTTGTGTTTGTTTCCCTTGCCTTAGGAGATAGATCCAGACAAATATTGCTAAGGCCAATGTCCAGGAGATTACTGCCTATGTTTTCTTTCAGAGGTCTTATGCTTTCAGACCTTAAATTTAGGTCTTTAATCCATTTTGAGTTTATTTTTGTGTATGGTATAAGAGAGTAGTAGTCTAGTTTCATTTTTTTGCATGTAGCTGTTCATTTTTCCCAGCACCATTTATTGAAGAGGCTGTCTTTTCCCCAATTGTATATTCTTGCCTCCTTTGTTGTAAATGAATTGACATATATGGATGGGTTTATTTCTGTCTGAACTCTCAATTCGGTTCTGTTCTGCTGATCTATGTCTGTTTTTGTGCCAGTACCATACTGTTTTCATGATCATGGCTTTGTAGTATAGCTTGAAATCCAGGATTGTGATGCCTCCAGCTTTGTTCTTTCTCAAGGTTGCTTTGGCTATTCAAGGACTTTTGTGGTTCCATACAAATTTTAGGATTTTTTGTACTAGTTCTGTGTAAAACAGTATTGGTTTTTTGGTTAGGATTGCATTGAATCTATAGATTACTACGTAAAGTACGGACATTTTAATATTGATTCTTCCAATACATGAGCATGGTATATTTTTTCCATTTATTTGTGTCACCTTTGATTTCTTTCATCACTGTCTTATAATTTTCAGAGTATAGGTCTTTCATCTCTTTGGTTAAATTCATTCCTAGGGATTTCATTTTCTTCGAGGCAATTGTAAATGGAATTGTTTTCTTTATTTCCTTTCCTACTATTTCATTATTAGTGTATAGAATGCGACAGATTTCTGTATATTGGTTTTGTATCCTGCAACTTCAGTGAATTCATTTGTTAGTTCTAACAGATTTTTAGTAGAGTCTTTAAAGTTTTCTATATCTAATATGATATCATCTGCAAATAATGACAGTTTCACTTTTTCCTTACCAATTTGGATGCCCTTCCTTCCTTTCTTCCTTCATTCCTCCCTCCCTGTCTCCCTCCCTCCCTTCCTCTTTCTTCCTTCCTTCTTTCATTCCTTTCCTTTCCTTTCCTTTCCTTTCCTTTCCTTTCCTTTCCTTTCCTTTCTTTTCTTTTCTCTTTTCTTTCTTTCTCTTTCTTTCTTTCTTTCTTCTGTAGATTTCCAGTGTTATGTAGAATGAACATAATGAGAGTGAACATCCTTGTCTTGTCCCTGATCTTAGAGGGAAAGCTTTCAGTTTTCACCATGGATCATGTTAGCTGGGGGGTTGTCATATATGGACTTTATTATATTCCCTCTAAACTCACCTTGTTGACTGTTTATCATGTATGGATGTTGAGTTTTGCAAAATACTTTCTCCGCATCTATTGAAATGATCATATGATTTTTATCCTTCATTTTTTAATGTGATATATCACATTGATTGACGTGCATGTATTGAACCATTTTTGCATAAATCCCACTTAATTGTGGTGAGTTATCTTTTTCATGTATTGTTGAATTCAGTTTGCTAATATTTTGTTGGGTATTTTTGTATCTATGTTCATCAGAGATATTGGTCTGTATTTTTACTTTTCTGTAGTGTCTTTGGTTTTTATATCAGAATAATGCTTTCCTTATAAAATATATTTGTAAGCATTCCTTTCTCTTTAATTGTTTGGAATCATTTAAAAAGGATAGATATTAATTCTTATTTATATGTTTGGTAGAATTCACTTATGAAACCATCTGGTCTTGGACTTTTATTCTTTGGGATTTTTTTATTACAGACTCAATTTCATTACTAGTAATTGTTCCATTCATATTTTCCATTTCTTCCTGATTCATTAATGGAAGACTGTATGTTTCTAGGAGTTTATCCATATCTTCTAGGCTGTACAATTTTTTGACATCTCATTTTTTGTAGTAATCCATGAAAATCCTTTATATGTTTTGTGGTGTCCGTGCTAACCTCTCCTCTTTCATTTCTGATTTTATCGATTTAAGTACTCTCTGGCTAAAGGTTTATCGTTTTTGTTTATCTTTTCAAAGAACCAGCTCTTAGTCTTA